>NC_080091.1:6791710-6884210 GCF_950005125.1 Chionomys nivalis | reverse complement strand
TGTGTGTGTATGTATATGGGGTGGACCTCGTTCTGTAGTTCAGGCTGGCTTTGTAGGCCACCCTCACACTTACAGCAATCCTCCTGCCTCAGCTTCATGAGCACATTGTGACAGGCATACAGCAGGCCACACTGTCGTCTGTCCTGTGATCTGGTGAGCTGGGACTGGGTCACACGACCTCTTGATAGTGGGGTCTCTTTGTCTCTCTTTAGCATCGTGGATGTTGGTGGCCAGAAGTCGGAGCGTAAGAAATGGATCCACTGTTTTGAGAACGTCATAGCTCTCATCTACCTGGCCTCCTTGAGCGAGTACGACCAGTGTTTGGAGGAGAATGATCAGGAGGTGAGGGGGGCTGTCCTTACAGGCACGGTGCCTTTAGGGGTCAAGGCCCCCCCATCTGAGCGGGAAACCCCACAGGAAGCCTGAGCAGGAGTACCTTAACCCTTCACCTTTTGTGCTGGTGCATTGTGGGACCTGATCCCCAAAGCTACCTCAGCACACACAGGTCTCCCAACCTCTGCTGACCCTGCCAGAAGTACCCACTGCCACACCTATGCAAGGATGGGCAGCTGTGGTCAGATGGCATTACACCCTAAGTCACACAAGGCGACATAACCTCTGTGGGTCACCGTGGACCCCAGTCCTGATGTACCCCTCCCTCTGCCTTCCCCATCTCTCTCCTCTCTCTCTCTCTCTCTCTCTCTCTCTCTCTCTCTCTCTCTCTCTGTACCCCTCCCTCTGCTTCCCCCATGTCTCTCTCTCTCTCATGCATCACATGCACACACACACAGGCTTTGCTCACACTCCCAGTCCTCCCGTCTCAGCCCCCTTAGTGCTGAATTAATGGGCCTTGGCTTCTACAGCAGCCACACAGGAGATATATATATATATATACCAAGGTCCTGTGGCCACTGTGATCAAGCAGAGCAGCTCAGGTGGCCTAAAATGCAGACATCCGGTTCTTTTTTTTTTAAGATTTTTATTTATTACGTATATAGGTTTCTTCCTTCATGTATCCTACAGTACAGAAGAGGACACCAGATCTTATTACAGATGGTTGTGAGCCACCATGTGGTTGCTGGGAATTGAACTCAGGACCTCTGGAAGAGCAGCCAGTGCTCTATTCCTCTGAGCCATCTCTCCAGCCACCAGACATCCGGTTCTTATCTAGTTCTGGGAGAAGGGAGCATGAGATCATGGTGTGGAAAGAGCTGCCACCCTCCCAGACCCAGGTTCCTCCCTGTGTCTGGTGTCCTTGGCTCAGGAGCTCAGCCTCCTATGTGCTTCCATTTTCAGACAGTTCCCCACGTGAGGACACCTGTCATTGAATTCAGTGGCTCTCTGGTGACTTGTGGCTTCTTCCCCTTGGGCAATCGCACCATAGAAGACCTTCTCAGGTGTTTTCACACGCTAGCAGCCCAATCAGATGTCACTTTGGGAAGGGTGCCCTCAACTCAGAATGTGAGGCAACAGGGTACTTAGGTCCAGCCCATTGCCCGGTGGGCGAGGGCGTCCTGCTGGGGCCACCGCCTGCCTCTGTCCCCACAGAACCGCATGAAGGAGAGCCTGGCCCTCTTCAGCACCATTCTAGAGCTGCCCTGGTTCAAGAGCACCTCGGTCATCCTCTTCCTCAATAAGACAGACATCCTAGAGGAAAAGATCCACACCTCGCACCTGGCCACATATTTCCCCAGCTTTCAGGGTGAGTTGTCCTAGAAGATGCTACATTCTTCACACACACACCCCCAAAGCAGCTCTGTGGGGAGACCCAAGGCTGGGCCCTTATCCAGAGTCACCAGAAGTTTCAAAGAGAAAAGGGACACGGGTTCCCAGCTAAGCTGCTTCTGGTAGTTCATGAGCCTCAGTTTCTCCCTCTGTGGAATGGAGTCAGGTGACCTTAGCAGATGAATGACAGGGGCTCTTTTTGTTTGTTTGTTTTTTCTTGTTTTTCGAGACAGGGTTTCTCTGTAGCTTTGAAGCCTGTCCGGGAACTAGCTCTTGTAGACCAGGCTGGTCCCGAACTCACAGAGATCCGCCTGCCTCTGCCACCCACCCCCGCCCCGAGTGCTGGGATTAAAGGTGTGCACCACCACTGCCTGGCAAACGAGAGGTTTTATAAAAATCTATTTCTAAGGTGGGCAGTGGTGGCACATGGCCTTAATCCCAGCACTCAGGAGACAGAGGCAGGCAAATCTTTGTGACTTTGAGGCCAGCCTGGTCTACAGAGTGAGTTCCAGGACAGCCAGAGTTACACAGAGAGACCACGTCTTGTCTTGGAAAACAAGAAAAAAAAAGAACTATTTGTTTTCATGCAGATGGGGACGTGGTAATCAGTGACTCCCCCAGTCCAATGTCCCCCCCACTGGGGATTCTAGGCGGGGCTCCACCCTGACCACGCCCCCAGCCCCTCACTGGGGATTCGAGGCGGGGCTCCACCCTGACCACGCCCCCAGCCCCTCACTGGGGATTCGAGGCGAGGGCTGTACTGCTGACCCCCACCTCTGTCCTGTGCTATAGTTTTCATAGGGTTCATCAACCCTCTTTCAGTAATATCCAATATGTTTCTTATTTGTGTAATTTTTCTTTTTTTTTTCCTGAGACAAGTTTTCTCTCTGTAACCCTGGCTCTCCTAGAATTCAGAGATCCCCCTGCCTCTGCCTCTGGAGTGCTGGGACTACAGGCTTGTGTCACCACCGTCTTCATTAGGATGCATATTAATCAGATATATATGACGCACGTAAACAGCATTGGAAACTCACCTTCTACCTAGCAAGGCATGCCCAAAGCAGCGGGGTGGGAACTAGTGCTCATTACCTTCCCTGGAGGGGTGGGTGTTTAGAGAGTGGGGAAGTTAGAGCTGGAAGGATCTGCTTTGTTGGGAGAAACTGCCCAAGCCTCTGCCTTACTCAGGATCTTCGGGCCAGGAATTTGGTTTTCTTTCTCTCTTTCTTTTTGGAAACAGGGTCTCACTGTGTAGCTCTGGCTGGCCTTCACCTCTATAGACCAGGCTGGTCTGTACCTCTGATGCCCACCTCTGCCTCCTGAGTGTTCACCACCCCCACCCAGCCTAATGGTTAGAGATTTGGGAAGAGCTGAGCTAGGTAAATTAGTGTTCACTGCCTCATGGCTGGGATCAGAGAGCCCCCAAGGAGTCTTGTGCTGTGTACACTGGGGAGTCAGCCTTCCCACCTCCACTCCCCTCCCCCTCACTGCCCGCCTGATTCTGGGTGGCCAGATGTTTGCCCAGGGGGAGGCTGTCTATCTTGATCAAGCCCCAGGGACATCTATGTCACCTCACAGTCGATTGGCCAAACCTAGGTTCAAGAGAGGAAGCTGCTCTACCTAACCCTAACCGTGGAGGGCGGGAGGAGGCGGTTCCTGCTGTCTGGAGTCTCAGGCTCCCTAGCTTCCCGTGCCCAGGGCCCTATACCAACAGAAGTGAGTTCCCTGCCAGCTTAGGAGGCACGGGAGCTGAAATTGGCAAGCATGGAACACCCACTCTGAATCGATCCATCGTCTGTAAAGCCGAGCAGATAAGGCTCTGGGGACCCATTACCTCAACCCTCTCTCAGTCGTGGTCCAGGCTGTGTCCATGCTTGACACCAGGTCAAAGGTCACTCAAATCCAACTTTGGTGAACTCTGGGGCCAGGATTTTTGGTTTTTTTTGGGGGGGGTGGGGTTCGAGACAGGGTTTCTCTGTAGCTTTGGTGCCGGTCCCGGAACTAGCTCTTGTAGACCAGGCTGGCCTCGAACTCCCTCCCAGAGATCTGCCTGCCTCTGCCTCCCGAATGCTGGGGTTAAAGGCGTGCGCCACCACCGCCCGGCTTTGGGGCCAGGATTTGACCACTGGCTCTGTCACTCCCGCCATGCTGTCACATTCCTCAAAGCTGAGTGGCTGAGTGGGGGACAGACATGAAATTCTGGTCACTCTCCAGCCCCTCCAGTCCCATCATAACCGAGAAGTCCCAAGGCCGAGAGAGTCTGGAAGAAGGCGGGTGATTTGGAGACTTTTCAGCATAGACCGTCTTAGTCAGTGTTCTTTCTCCGTGAAGAGACACAATGACCATGCCAACTCTTATAAAGGAAGCATTGTATCACTGGCTTGTTGACACTTCCGGAGCGTTTGTCCACGACGATGCCGGGAAACAGACAGGCCTGATGCTGGAGCGGAAACCGAGAGCTTTACACCCCGATCTGTAGGCAGCAGGTACAGAGTGAATGAGACTGAGGGGGCTTCTGAACTCTCAAAACCAGTGACACACGTTCAACTTGGTCACGCCTCCTACAAATGGCCACGCCTCCTCCAATGCGGACACACCTCCTCCAAGGAAGACACGCCTCCTACAACAAGGAACGCCTCCTCCAAGGAAGACACGCCTCCTACAACAAGGAACGCCTCCTCCAAGGAAGACACACCTCCTACAACGAGGACACGCCTCCTCCAAGGAAGACACGCCTCCTACAACGAGGACACGCCTCCTACAACGAGGACACGCCTCCTCCAACAAAGGACAGTCTCATCCTCCTGGAACAGTTCCCCAGCTGGGACCGGTCTCATTCGTGCACCACACACAGTTTCCTGAAACCTATTCACCGCTGGCATTTCTCTGGGCTTTGCTTTTTGTGACAATTTTCTCAGTTATTTGCTTAGACTGAAATAGCCCGAGGATATAGCTCGATGGCAGGGTGCTTGTCTAGAAAGTGGAAGACCCCAGCAGGGCAGTGGTGGCGCACACCTTTAAACCCAGCATTCGGGAGGCAGAGGCAGGTGGATCTCTGAGTTCAAGGCCAGCCTGGTCTGCAGAGCGAGCTCCAGGATAACCAGGGCTACACAGAGAAACCCTGTTTGTCAGGGGGAAACAGAGCATGGAAAACTGAGCCTGGAGAGACAGTTCCCTGGCTCAACAGGTTACGGGCCGGGCGAGCGTGAGGGCCCGAGTTCAAATCCCCAGCAATATAAATAGCTAGGCGCTGCGCAGAGGTGGGAGGACCCGGGGCTCCCGGGGCAAAAGGCCAAGGTCAATAGGTGAGCGCCAAGTTCGGGGAGACCCCGTCCCCATGGCCACATACACAGCTCGACACACAGTCACACTACGCATCTTACCTGGTTGCTGGGCTTCCACCTCAGGCTCTCACGCTTGGCAGCAAGCAGTCTTCCTCACAGAGCCATCTCCTCTGCCCTGCAAGCCGGATTCGAACCCACGCTGTTTGCACACGGAGTCGTCCCCTACCGCACCATGTGACCTCTGCATTTCCCAGAGAAGACTGACTCTCAGGTCTCTGGACACTTGCCCAGCATGAGTGCGGGAGGCCCGCCCCGCCTTTGCCCTGCCTCAAGTCTCTTACAAGTTACTCCTCATTCCCATTGGCTGGGATGGCAACGATGGCGCCTGTCCATCTTTGGCAGAGCTGGTCCGGCTCTCCCCCACCCCCCAGAGGGGTCACAGGTTCATCACCCCCAGCAGCGCACAAACCCAGCACTGGGAAGGTAGAGGCAAGACCATCAGGAGTTCAAAGCCAGCCAAGGCTACTGAGTGACCTGGAGGCCACCCTAGGCCTCATTGAGGGTTGGGGCCAGCCTGGGCCATATAGGAGGTTCGGGACCAGCCTGGACCACATAGGGAGTTCAGGTCAGCCTGGGCCACGTAGGGCATTCTGGGCTAGTCTGAGCCACATAGGAGGTTCGGGAGCAGCCTGGGCCACATGGGGGTTCAGGGCCAGCCTGGGCCACGCACAGCTGAACAGACCCCACTCCTCTCTGCAGGTCCCCCGCGAGACGCAGAGGCCGCCAAGCGCTTCATCATGGACATGTACTCGCGCGTGTACGCGGGCTGCGCCGAGCCCCACGATGGCGGCAGAAAAGGGTCCCGTGCGCGCCGTCTCTTTGCACACTTCACCTGCGCCACTGACACACAGAGCGTCCGCAGCGTGTTCAAGGACGTGCGGGACTCAGTGCTGGCCCGGTACCTGGACGAGATCAACCTACTGTGACCAGCCCCGGGCCTCAGTTTACCACCCGGGATGTCCCGCGGGGCGCGGGCGCGGTCGTGGTGGGGACAGGGCGCCCCCTGGCGGTCGCGTGGGAAACTGCGGGGCGAGGGCTCCCAATGTCGCTGCTCCCCACGCAGGTCCGGGCCCCAAACGTCTGCAGTTCCTTCCCTCGCCCTCCTTCTAGTTCTTAAGGAAAGGACAGGAGTCGGAAAGAGGAGGCAGGAGGATGTCTGTGAGTTCCAGGACCGCCAGGGCTACCTAGTAAAAGACCCTGTGTCAAAACCAAACAAGACTAGACAGAACCAGTCTGGGGGCCTGTGACTTCCCAGGGTCCCTGTCCACATCCTCCCGTACGATCCTCGCCCTGGGGTACGGGGGTGGGTGGCGGAAGAGCGGAAGTTCTGCTTGCTGTCTACCGACTTGCACTGAGGTATGCGCCAGTCAAAGACCGTTATCCACAGCTGTGAGGAGCCCTCCGTCCCCAAACCCCAGCCCACGACACTACTCAACGCCACCGCACTCCAGGACCTCTGACGAAAGGGGAAACTGGGGTCCGAGATGCCTCAGCTGGAGAAGACGCTTGCGGCCAAGTCTGACAACAGGAGTTCAGTCCCCAAACCTGCCCGGTGGACACAGGGACAGAGGCGCAGAGCTGTCCCCCGGCCCCGCAGGCGTCCATGGTGGGGACACATCCACCCACACAAAGAAATAAATGTAATTAACAACAAAAGAGCGAGAAATGAGGAGTAGAGAAACACTGTCCCCAGCGGCAGCGGTCGGGAGGCCGAGGCAGGAGGATTGCAGCTTTCTTGTCCTTGGCATCCCCAAGGTCCCTTCCGTGAGCCAGGCAGGGGACATCATACCCAGGCAACTTCAAATCTGGGCCAGAGGCTGGGGGTGGGGGCCAGGTAGATGGCTCTGTGGGTAAAGTGCTGAAGTGTGGAGACCACAGTTCGAATCCCCAGAATCCACCTAGAAGCCAGCACCGTGGTGAAAGCCTGTCATGCACCGGGGAGCTGAGGACAGCGGGAGTCGGCAGCCCCGGATTCCGTGAGAGACCCCGCCTCACGCAGGGTGGGAACGACCGAGGAAGGCACCCAACCCCGGGTTACATCACCGCGATAGAGGGGAACGTAGAACTGAGCCCCCTTCTGTGGCTCCCGAGCACTGGGGTTACAGCTTGGCTGTTCTCGGGGGTCCTGGGATCCGGATGCGGGCCCCACGGAGGCACATTACCGACCGAGTTCTCTCCGCAGCTCCCTGGCGCACACCCCGTTACACAGCTGCATTGTACTCCACTCTGGGACGCGGCGTGGCTTTACCCGGGCGCGGGGGTAGGGCCAGACTCTGCTCTGCTTTGTGCACCTCGGAGAATTGCCTTCCACACAGGGGCCCGGAGCGCGGTCTCCAGGGCGAGTCCGGGACAAGAAGATGGCACCTACACAGCATGGCCTCATCTTTGCAGGGCACCCCCAGAGCTGCCGTGGGGAACACGGGTTTGCAAGCTTGGGCTCGGTATGGTGGCTGCGTCGTAACATCAGAGGGATTGGTCAGCACTCACTGCAGGGTGCTGTGCTCAGTCCTCCCGCGCACAGCACTTCAGGGCTGACTGAACTTGAACTCACCGCCAAGAGGCCGGGTCGAGGCGAGGCTGCCGCTTGGAACCGGGTCTCACCCAGGGCGAGCGTCAGCACGGTGGGGTGTGAGATTAGCCAGGCTCAGGGTCCGTCCTGGGATCAGGGCTCCGCATAGGCTAGAGGCTTGGGGAGTTCGTGCGAAGGGGCCAGGCCACCGGGCAGGGTCTGGGCCTCACGTGGATCACGGGTCAGAGGGAGAGCCGCACTCAGGTGGGATCGGGGCTTGGCGCAGGGAAGGGGCCCAGCCTGGGATCGAGCATAGTATTCCTGGTCTGGTTCAGGGTTTGACCGAACCCCTATGATTGACACCCAGGCTAGGTCCCGCCCCTCCGCGGTCTCCCGCCCCGCCCCGTTCCCAGGGGACCGTGGCTGCGGTGATCCTCCGGGACGCGGGGTGCTGAAAGTGGGGTCTCTGCCCCCTCATCGCCCTTCCCTTCCCGGGACCCCTCAAGACACCCGACAACCCCCCACCCCTCCTTCTCCCTCCCGCCCCGTCCCACCCCGCCCGCTCCCGGACCCTCCCCTCCCCCCGCTTCTCCCTCCAGCCTCAGGCCTGCAGGGCTGAGGGCTAATGACACCCACCGGCCGGGGTCGCGGATCACAGCCACCCCAGCCCCTGCGGGGACCCCGTTTCTCCATCTCTCCCCTGCTCCCGATGCGGTCGCCCACCTCTCGGGTCCCTGATGATTTAAACAACCAGATACCGCACAGCCGCCGCCTGCGGCCTCAGTTTCCCCTCCTAGCTCGGCGGGCGCTGCGGGGAGTTACAGGTGTTCGCACGCCTTGTGTTTGGATGACATTTAATAAGCACTTGCTGTGTGTGGAAGGGCGACAAACGTTTTCTAAGCGTCCCTGCTGCAGGCGAAAAAATTTCACCAAGCACGTAGTGGGTGTGGGTGACGATTTTTTTCCCCAATGGTGACATTATTAAGCATCTGCTCTATATTGGTGGCCCATATTCATTATTATTACTGTTTATTTGTTTTTGTTTTTTCAATACAAGGTCTCACTGTGTAGCCCTGGCTGTGCTAGAACTCACTCCGTAGACCAGGCTGGCCTGGAACTCACAGAGATCCCCTGCCTCTGCCTCCCGAGTGCTGGGGTGCACATTTATTAAACATCTGTGTATACACACCAAACACGATTAGGCACCTGCTGTGTAAGAGGTCACTAAACATTAGGCACCAGAGAATGGTTCAGTGGACAAAGGGGCTTGTGGCCAAGCTGCAAAGACCAGAGTTCGGTTCTGGGACCCACAGGGTGGAAGGAGAGAACCCTCTCCTGTAAACTGCCCTCTGACCTCCCTCAGCCACCTCTGCACATCCTACATACCATAGAAAAAAACAAATAAATGTAACAAAACTTTTTAAAAATTATGAAGCACCCTGCGGTGGTGGCGCACCCTTTAATCCCAGCACAAGGGAGGCAGAGGCAGGAGGAGCTCTGTGAGTTCAAAGCCAGCCTGGTCTACAGAGTGAGTTCCAGGACAGGCTCCAAAGCTACAGAGAAATCCTGTCTCAAAGAAACCAAACCAAACAACAGTCCGAAGCCCCTGCTGGGCACGGTGGCACTTAATGTGCTTTGGTGGCATTGCCCTGGCTGCACACAGTAACAAGGCCCAGGATGGGCCGTCTGTGTATGGCTGACATTTATTAAGCCCCTGCTGTATGCAAGCACACTGGGAATAGCCGGTTCTTGGGACGACCCATTGTCCCGCAGTGGCAACCTCTCCTGCACAGCCTCCCATCCTTGGGACAGGAGGTGGGGGTGCCAGAGGGCTCATCCCAGCCACCCTCAACGGTCGCTCAGAATGCCCCTCCCTGCCCTGGCCTCACCCCCACCCACCGGGGGCACCTTAAGCATAACAGGAAATTTGAAACAACAGGAAACCCAGGCCAGGCTGCGACTCCACCCTGCCCGGGGCCTCTCTGTCAGTCTGTCCCCCGGGGAGGCCATGAACATCAGCACCTGGTCCTGTCACCGGCTGGCGGCCAGCGGTCACAGCCTCCTCATCGTCCTGCATTACAACCACAGTGGGCGGCTGGCCGGCCGCGGGGGCCCCGAGGACGGTGGCGGGCTGGGGACGCTGCGGGGGCCGTCGGTGGCGGCGGGCTGCCTGGTGGTGCTGGAGAACGCGGTGGTGCTGGCCGCCATCGCCACTCGCATGCGGTCTCGCCGCTGGGTGTACTACTGCCTGCTGAACATCACGCTGAGCGACCTGCTCACCGGCCTGGCCTACCTGGTCAACGTGCTGCTGTCGGGGACGCGCACCTTCCAGCTGTCCCCCGCGCACTGGTTCCTGCGGGAGGGCATCCTCTTCATGGCCCTGGCCGCGTCCACCTTCAGCTTGCTCTTCACGGCCGGCGAGCGCTTCGCCACCATGGTGCGGGTGGCCGAGAGCGGGGCCACCAAGACCAGCCGCGTGTACGGCTGCATCGGGCTGTGCTGGCTGCTGGCGGCCACGCTGGGCCTGCTGCCCCTCCTGGGCTGGAACTGCGTGTGTGCCTTCCCGCGCTGCTCCAGCCTGCTGCCTCTCTACTCCAAGGGCTACGTGCTCTTCTGCGTGGTGGTCTTCGCCCTCATCCTGGTGGCCATCCTGGGCCTCTACGGGGCCATCTTTAGGGTGGTCCGGGTCAACGGGAAGAAGTGCCCCCGGGCTCCGGCCCGCCGCAAGGCCCGCAGACTGCTCAACACGGTGCTGATGATCTTGGTGGCCTTCGTGGTGTGCTGGGGTCCCCTGTTCGGCTTGCTCCTGGCCGACATCTTCGGTTCCAACGTCTGGGCCCAGGAGTACCTGCGTGGCATGGATTGGATCCTCGCCCTGGCAGTGCTCAACTCCGCCATCAACCCCCTCATCTACTCCTTCCGCAGCCGCGAGGTGCAGCGCTCGGTGCTGGCCTTCCTCTGTTGTGGCTGTCTCTGGTTGGGCCTGCGGGGTCCTGGTGACTGCCTGACTCGGATCACCGAGGTCCAGTCCGGTGCGTCCACCACCGACAGCTCGCTGAGGACCAGAGACAGTTTTCGGGCTTCCAGGTCACACAGCTTCAGGATGCGCGAGCCGCTGTCTAGCGTTTCCAGTGTCCGGAGCGTCTAGAGCGTGGACGGGCCAGTTGCCAGGGCGAGCACAGCACAGGCCCTCCCGGGAGAGGTGAGAAGGGACTGGACACACGACCCCGGCCTGATGATGACGGGGAACATGCCAGCAGGTCCTGGGGTCTGTGCACGGAGCTGCCAGTGCTGAATGTCGGGCAGAGCAGAGTGGCTCGAGCCAGATCCAGTGGGTCTGGGCCTCAGTCTGGACTCACATTCACCAGGAGGTGAAGGGGACACACCATGTCCGAGTTCACCAACAGGACAGGTCACTGTGGCTCCGTCTTAGTCACACATGTGCGTGTTGGGGGAGGGTGGGGGTCCAAGGGGGAGGCTGCTGTAACGCGTCTCCTTGTCATTCCTAGTGGTGCTTCGGGGGTGTGCTGAGATGGGCCGGCCTGCCCCGCTTGGTGTCAATCATCTCTCTCCACAATGACTTCCCCATTGGGGCAGGCGGCCCGCACCCATGGCCTCCCACCATCAGGTCAGTTTCTCTGTTTATGTGGGAAGAACTGACCCGCCCACCCCGGGTCTGGGGCAATATCTTGACCTGGTCCGGTAACCCCGTGGCCTCACCCTTCCGTTTCTGAACTATGGTGATGTGTGTGACAGGGGATCGCGGACCCACTGTTTGAAAGCGCAGCCTCGAGCCACGCATGGCTGCCTAAGAGTTATTAAAATGAAGGAAACCTACACATTTGGTTTCTCAGCGTATTGTAACCGAGTCTCACCGGTGGTGACTCTAAGGACGGCAGTGATTGTCACTCAGTTCGGGGCACACATCTGTTGACTTTTCTACACTTTTAATTCCAATGGGTTGTGACCTTGGTGCTTAGCATGGGGCTTGGTATACACTTGGCATCCATTTGTTGCAGAGCAATCACTCTCAGGACAAGGCCAGCACTCTGAGTCTTAGAATCCACTTTTCCACCTAAGGCTATCAAAGAACACATCGTCCTGAGTTCTCCACAAGTTTGAGCATCTTCTAAGGCCGGCGCTTACCAAGCGCCTACTAAAGACCTGACTCAAACTCAGCTCACGCCAGTTCCCACACTGAATTCTACCCCGTGTCTTCTGGTGGGTGGGTAGCAGTGTTTGGTCATTTATTTCTTGTTTGTTGTATTCCTAGAGGTGTGAGTGACAATTTTATTATTTTTTGACAAATAATTTTAATTCACACCTTAAATTACCCAAACCTTAAATTACCCTACCCTATGGGACTGGTCAAATCCCATAGCCTTATTGAGTACTCCAAAATTAAATTTGATTTTGCAATAGGAAAACCAAAACTTTTAAGTTCAATGTGTCCCAAATATGAATAGGAATAATAAAGACCTCCCCATCATCAGCTGGTTCCATTACTGTCATAGCTATCTCCCCACTGCCACTAAAGCCTGTGCCAATTTCCTGCCTTACCTAATCTTGCCACTTGCTACGAATTTTATTTATCTATTTATTTCTGTTTTGAGACAGGGTGTCTCTGTAGCTTTGGAGCCTGACCTGGAACTTGCTTTGCAGACCAGGCTGGCCTCGAACTCACAGAGATCCGCCTGCCTCTGCCTCCGGAGTGCTGGGATTAAAGGTGTGCACCACCACCCGGCACGAATTTATATATGTATTTAGCCATCTTTTCATTCATTCACTTCAAGAATGCAGACACCCACTGGATGTCTTGTGCTCTAGGAACTTACAAGACGAAGATCTGAGCCCTCATTAAGTTTCACATCTGCTTTTTTTGCTCATTTTAACTCCATCCCCTTTCGCAGAGACAGAGCGACACCAGTTCCCATCATCCCAAGTCCCAGGAGAACAAGGCACCAGCCGGGCACTTTCTCATGCCCCCCCCACTTCCTTCCGGGTCGCAAGGTCACGTCCTGCACTTTCGGTTGATCGTCCTTCTTGTTAACGACTCCAAACACACGGCTTAAGCAAGCTTTACTAAAAATTATTTTTAATAGATTTTTAAACTCTCGGTGTTTTGCCACTTTGCATTCATGAGTTCAGAAGTTATGTCCACCATACCTTCATCCCGGGCGCGCCACAGCGGGACTACAACTCCCAGAGTGCTCCGCGCTCAATGACTACTACTGCGCCCTAGCATCCTTAGCGCGAGTCTCAGTGTGCCTACAACTCCCAGGAATCCCCCGCGTGCGGGAGGGCGGGGCGTCTATAACTCACATGAAAGACTACATTTCCCGGCAGGTGGTGCGGCACTCAGAGCCGTCCACAGCGCTGCCCAAAGGACCCTTGGACAGCCGCGGGCTGTCTGTGGCTCTGCCCGAAGGACCTCAGCGGCCGCCCATGCCGAGCTGAGTCCGCGAATCTCTGGCCGCTTCCCGTCGCCATCAGCCACCGCCGCCGCCGACTTTGCGGCCTGCCGTCTGCCGGAATGCTGGAGGAAGCGGGCGAGGTGCTGGAGAACGTGCTAAAGGCGTCGTGCCTGCCGCTCGGCTTCATCGTCTTCCTGCCCGCCGTGCTGCTGCTCGTGGCGCCGCCGCTGCCCGCCGCCGACGCCGCGCACGAGTTCACCGTGTACCGCATGCAGCAGTACGACCTGCAGGGCCAGCCGTACGGTGCGCGACCCCTGACCCCGTCCCCTGTCGCCGCCATCCCCCCCACTGCCACACCGCTCCCCCGTCACCGCGATCTTCCCGCTGTCATGCCGGGGATCCCCGACTGTTTCCCCGTCTCCCACTGTCATAGTGATCCCTTCCTGGCAACCCCACTCCTCCCTGTCCCTTCAGGTCCCTGCTGTCACACTGACTCCTGTCACCCCGTCACACCATCGTCACCCAGATTCTCGCCTCTTCTTGATCCCCCGTCACCCTGATCCCCTCTCTGTCACTGGTTACCCCAGGCCTACTGTCCTGGGAGCCCCCGGGGCCTTAGTTCCCACAGCACCGCCCCTGGGTTCCCTGGGTTCTCTGTCCTCACGCCTGTGTCTTGGGTCTCTCAAAGCCTCCCTTTTGCTGCCTGTGGTACCTGGCCTTCAAGAACCCTCTGGTCTTTAGTTCGCCTTCCAGCCTTGATGCTTAGTGTGTCCCTGAGCGTAAGGCCGGGTCCCCCTTGTGTGTGCCAGCCTGGGTCCATGCCTCTCTATGCCAACCCTATGGGCCCTTGTGCCAAGAATTATGTTATTTCTCTTTAAAGGAACGTTGCATCTTGGGGGGAGGGGTCATGTGGCTGCCCCTACTTGGGGATCCCGGAGTGGGTGGAGGCCAGTGCCTGCCCTGTGCCTTGCAGGGCTGAGAACAGTAGTGTTCTGAAACAGTGACTTGCCTTCCAGGGCACCATAGGATCAAGGTCAACAGGGCCAGAGTAGGTGGGTGGTCAGGGGTCCCCGGTGTTGAAGTTGCTTGTGACCTGACATTTTCTGAAGTGTCACCAGCAAAACTGTCTACAGTAGGGTACCACTGAATGGCCACATGGAGCCAGTGGCTACCAAGCTGGGCAGCATAGCTCCTTGGCCTCTAGAGTCATTCCGGAGCATTCCAGGGTCCAGAGGGCAGTTCCTAGAGGACTTATGTCCATGCCTGGCTCACACACCCACAGCCTGCATCAGCCCCTTAGCTGAGCTGGAGTGTGAATGAGCTTGTGTCCTCAGTGGACCGCACACCTAACATGGCCGTCTCTCCTTGGCTGAATACGAACTGTGGGGCTCCTGCACCCTCTCTGCACCCCTGGGAGCCCACGATGAGATAACCAGCCAGAGCAGGTCTTGAGAAACCCTGCGTAAGTCCCTTGGGCTCCCCTCAGCCCCAAACTGTTCTGCAGCCTCACTGGAGCTTGCCTTACCCAACTTCCCCTGGGTCTTTGTTGAGAAATAAATGACACTGGCGTGAGGGAGGTCCATGGTGGGGCGTGACCAGACCACCATCCCTCCTTCTGTGGACTCTGGCCTCCTTGGGACCTGCCTTCTTGTCGGCGTGAGGTTGGGACAGGACTTCCGTGTCTTGTCTGCCTCCCTAGTGGCTCGGTGGCCCTGAGTTACATCTCCACAAGCCTGGAGCCAACTAATGAAGCTTGGCCTCCCCTGCACTTGTGGATAAAGTTTTATTGACACTCGGTCACTGATACCACTGAGCTGACAAGCCAGCCATGGGGAGGAGCCTGCTGAGTGTGCACCTGAGCCTGCCCTGGGCCACCTGATGTCATTAGAGGGCTGAACTGCGGGGATGGGTCACAGGGGCCTGGCCGTCCTTCTGTGGGGAGCACTGCGGGTTTTGGGGTTCCTGGGGGCTGGTGCATGGGCAGCACTGCGCACTGGGGCTCCATGTCACCAGTGCTGCCCTGCTGCAGCTCCTGGCCTTCTTGGGGACACTGTAGAGACCTCGAGGAAGAGCTGGCATCTGAACCACCCCCGACCGGGAGCAGGTTAAAGAGGGAGAGGTGTTACTTACCCCTGTAATACGGTCCCCATAGTTGTGTGAGATCCTGGGAGGGAGCAGGGTGTCCCTGGGGTCCCTGGCCAGCCCTGCCCCCTCCCCGCCCCCATACTGTGCATTCCTGGACAATGAGAGCAGGGCCCAGGGTGTCAACTTGTGAGCTCAAGTCCCCATCACCCCGTGTGTCGGGTCAGTTACACTTGAACTGTCCCAGACCCAGCCAGTTCATCCCTTTGACACTTGGGCCTTGGTGTAATGTGGGTGTTGGCATCCAGATGACCGCCCTAGATGCCCCACGAGGATCAAGTCCCCTCTTCACTGAGCTGTGACCCACGACCTGTGTAGTCATTCACTGCCCCCTTCTGGCCATGTGCGTCCAGGGTGCCGCCTGCCGTCACCCTGGTGGGTAGCAGTTGAGCGTTTATGAAGCATCTGTTTTGTATTGCTCTACCTGGTCAGGATGTAAGTGGTTCCCAGGACCTAGGGGCTCTGGTTCCTGAGGGAGCTGCCCACTGACCTGAGGCCCATGGCCGTTCGCCTCTGGCCTATGCAGTACAGCCCCCTAAGGGCCCAACTGGCCCTTCCCTGACTGTGGCAGGTGTCCCGTGCCTGTCTCCTAAGAGCCACACCCCACAGCCTGTGTGCTGGTGTGGAGGCCCCACATGGTGTCCATGCACTGAGAGGCCTGCAACTGTGACCCCGTGTCCCCCACAGGTACACGAAATGCAGTGCTCAACACGGAGGCACGCACAGTGGACGCAGACGTGCTGAGCCGCCGCTGTGTACTTATGCGGCTTCTGGACTTTTCCTATGAGCACTACCAGAAGGCCTTGCGACAATCAGCGGGCGCTGTGGTCATCATCCTCCCCCGGGCCATGGCCGCTGTGCCCCAGGATGTTGTCCGGGTGAGCCTGTACCACTATCCCACGCTTGCCCCTCAGGTTGCATCTGGAGTGTGTCTTTGGACCAGGGGTGGCCCTGTCCCCTGAGTGCATGTACTCCCCACAGCAATTCATGGAGATTGAACCCGAGATGCTGGCCATGGAGACCGTGGTCCCCGTGTATTTTGCCGTGGAGGATGAGGCCCTGCTGTCCATCTATGAGCAGACCCAGGCTGCCTCTGCCTCTCAGGGCTCTGCCTCCGCTGCTGAAGGTGAGCCAGGCTACCAGAGGGTGTGATGTGTCTCCGTGGCAGCTGGGGCTGTCTTGGGCCTCTGTGTTCGCAGTATCCACCCCAGCCGTGGGCCCAAGTGACTCGTTCCTTCTGTCCCCAGTGCTGCTGCACACGGCCACGGCCAACGGTTTCCAGATGGTGACCAGCGGAGCCCAGAGCCAGGCGGTGAGCGACTGGCTGATCACCAGCGTGGAGGTGAGTGCCCTGACCCTCAGGTCCAGGCATGCCTCTGCCTCTGCGGAATGCCAGGGGTGGTGGAGACCCAGGAACTCGCCCAGCACCACAGAAATCAGGCGTGGTAGCACCACCTGGGAGACTGAGGCATCCACGGCTGCATAGTGAGTTTGATGCTGGCCTGGTATACAGGAGACCCCTCTTTAATAAAAGAACCCCCCTATTTAGAGTTCTGGGTCAAGGACACAGAACTTGGGACGGTGGTGGGTCGGACTGCAGGACAGGCTGCAGGAGCGTCTGCAGCGTCCTCACTGCTGCTCTCATGGGATGAGCAGGCTGTGAAGGTCTCAGAATTTGGGCAGGGACAGCCTTGCTGTGCGCCCCCATCCTGGGCCAAATGGTTTGTGCTCTTGTCCATTAGCTAGCCACCAGCCAGCATGGGCCTGTGCCTGCCCTGGGGGAAAAGGCTCACAGCATACCAGGGTGACCCTTGGGAAGCACCCAGGACCATCGTCTCTCCACAGGGACGGCTGACAGGGCTGGGAGGCGAGGACCTCCCCACCATTGTCATCGTGGCTCACTACGACGCCTTTGGCGTGGCCCCGGTAAGTACCTGGTGTGCAGTTCAAGAAGGGGCAGGGCTGCCAGCTGCTCTGGGCACCAACGTGTTGGTGATGCAGTGTGGGACTCAGAATGCCTGACCCATGGTGACCTCAGCAGCCGCATTTAGTTGGGGCTCGCATACAGTTGTCCATCATGACGGCCGGCAGGTGTGTCGCTGGAAGAGTAACTGAGCACTTCTCCTGATGTGCCGGCCAAGACACCTCACAGCCCACCCTCAGTGACACACTTCCTTCCCCAAGGACCACTCCTTGTTCCTCTCAAGTAGTGCCAAAGATGTATGACCCTCTGGGGGCCGTTCTTACGCAGACCACCACACTGGGCTCCAGTGCCACCAGGTCCCCAGCCTCCAAGGGCAGACCGGCCCAAGCGCCCCTGACTTCCCTTTGTTGGACATGGGCTCTTTGAGAGCTCTGGCTGTCCTGAACTGAGAGATCCCCCTTCCCCAGCCTCCTGGGCTGCGGTTAAAGGGGTGGCCACCACATTCCTCCCCGTGGGTGTTCACGTCTCCCTTCTACCTGCTTGTGCTCCACGTGAGGCTTGGCACCTCATGGATGGGCCTGGCCTGCAGGAGGCGTAACCAACAGGTCCTCTGCCCACAGTGGCTGTCGCTGGGCGCTGATTCGAACGGCAGTGGCATCTCCGTGCTGCTGGAGCTGGCTCGTCTCTTCTCACGCCTCTACACGTACAAGCGCACACATGCAGCGTGAGTGCCAGCCATGGGGGCGGTCCTCAGGTGACCCCACTGTACATCCCACACCAGATGCTACCATTCCCAGAAGGGCTCTGTACGGGATGCTCCTGGGTGGGGCTCTGGGAGTCCATGCCCACAGTGTGACAGCCATGTGTGTCCTGAGGTTGGCTGCAGGGCTGGTCATGTGAGAGCGGCTTTGACATTTGTGAGCTGGGCACACAGGGTGGCCCTGAGAGTGGCAGCCAGTGTGCCAGTTCTCAGTCTCCTCGGTCACAGGGCAGCTTCAGTCAGTACATGGGGGTAGCCTTGTCCTTCCTTACCACCACGAGGCAGCTGTGTTTTTTGCTCACCCCAGGCCCTCATGGCCTGCAGCAGTCCTGACTGGATTGACAGCCCTATGTGACAGTGGCCAGTCAGTAGTATGGGCCAGGAACAACCTGGGCTCAGTGACTGTCCTGTGTGTCATCACTGGGCAGCTTGGCTGTGGTTCCCAAGCAGGTGAGGGTGTGTGGCACCTGTGTGGCTCAGGGTCCTTCTAGTCAAGGTGAGCATCAGCTGGCCACTGGCATCTGGGAACGTGGGGGTCTGGGGATCGAGTGCTAGTCTGGGCTCCTTGGCGTGAGTGTCCTCAGCGGCCTCCCTCTGCAACATTCGGGACACATATGACTCCTATTTGGGGATTCCCTGGGGTGGTGTAAGGTGTGTCACCTGGTGGTAGGTCTGGAGAGATCTGGGGTTTCCATGTGCCCAGTCAGGGACCTGTGGCCTGACCACGTCCCGTGACACCCGCACTCGCAGGTACAACCTCCTCTTCTTCGCATCAGGAGGAGGCAAGTTCAACTACCAGGGCACCAAGCGATGGCTGGAGGACAGCCTGGACCACACAGGTGAGTGGGGCCTGGGTGGGCTCCAGCGGGGCCGAGTCTGGGTTGGGGGGGCCTCACGCCCCTGACACATGCCTGTCCTGCAGACTCCAGCCTGCTGCAGGATAATGTAGCCTTCGTGCTCTGTCTGGACACCGTGGGCCGCGGCAGCCACCTGCGCCTGCACGTGTCTAAGCCACCTCGGGAGGGGACGCTACAGCACGCCTTCCTGCGTGAGCTGGAGACAGTGGCCACGCACCAGTTCCCTGACGTCAGCTTCTCCATGGTGCATAAGAAGATCAACTTGGCAGACGATGTGCTGGCCTGGGAGCATGAGCGCTTTGCCATCCGTAGGCTGCCCGCCTTCACGCTGTCACACCTGGAGAGCCACCGTGCAGGGCCGCGCAGCAGCATCATGGACGTGCGGTGAGCGGGCACCCGGGAGACAAGCCACTTTCCAGGTCTTTCCTGGGACCTTCCATGGGGCGCTCATTGGTGGGACACCTAGAATCTTCCCGCGGAAGGGAGGGGTGGTGGCATCTTGTAGAATGCCTTCTGTGGGGGCTAGATCCTAGGGTCTTCTCTGGGGCTTCCTTCTGGAACCTTCTGTGGGGGGCACCTTTCATCCCCTTCCAAGAAGAAAACTTCTGGGCTGGGGCAAGAGCTGCTGCTCATGAGGGGGAACAGAGCCATCTGCTGGAACTTTCTGTGGGCTGGCCACAGCTGTGTGACCACGTGGAGCAGAGCGGGCGCTTGTCCAGGGCAAGGGTGGGGCTGGGAGTCAGGAGCGGTCTGGGAGGGCAGCAGCTGGTCACACACCTGGAGCCACTCAGGCTGGCAGCCAGGTTGAAGGAAGGTCACTTGTCCACCCCCTCGCGAGCCTTGAGGTGACCATTCCCCGCAGGACGTCCTGGATCCTGCAGGTGCTGCACTGTCCCCACACCATGCCTCAGACACACTCCTTACCTGGTCCCTGTGGCCAGCCACCCCAGAGCCCAGGCACCAGGGACCGCACTCCCTGTCTGAAGAACCTATCCCTGTATTCTCAAGGGCTCGGGTGGACTCCAAGACACTAACCCGGAACACGCGGATCATCGCTGAGGCCCTGACACGGGTTATCTACAACCTGACGGAGAAGGTAAGCCGTCTGGTCCTGGCCCTGGCCTGGTGCACACAGCCCCACTGGGCTGCCTCACCCTGTCCCTTCCCTCTGCAGGGGACTCCCCCGGACATGCCAGTGTTCACGGAGCAGATGGTAAAGTGTGGGCATGGGGTGGGACCCTGGGGACCCCTGCTGTGACCCCTGTGTGACCCCAGCCTGCACCTGGCCCTCGCAGGTCCAGCAGGAGCAGCTGGACTCAGTGATGGACTGGCTTACCAACCAGCCGCGGGCCGCGCAGCTGCTGGACAAGGACGGGACGTTCCTGAGTACACTGGAGCACTTTCTGAGCCGCTACCTGAAGGACGTGCGGCAGCACCACGTGAAGGCTGACAAGCGGTGAGCAGCAGGCGCAGTCCCTGTGGCCTCATCTTGTCCTCAGCGAGAGGGGGACAGGCCAAGGGACAGCATGGGCTGCGTCCTTCCCTAGAAAGACTTCTCAGGCAGGGAAGTTTCTAGTCCTTTTCTCAACTATTTAAAAAATATCTTGCCAGGCGGTGGTGGCGCACGCCTTTAATCCCAGCACTTGGGAGGCAGAGACAGGCGGATCTCTGTGAGTTCGAGACCAGCTTGGTCTACAAGAGCTAGTTCCAGGACAGGCTCCAAAACCACAGAGAAACCCTGTCTCGAAAAAACCAAAAAAAAAAAAAAATATCTTTAAGCCAGGCGGTGGTGGCGCACACCTTTAACCCTAGCATTCAGGAGGCAGAGACAGGAGGATCTCTGTGAGTTTGAGGCCAGCCTGGGCTACAGAGTGAGTTCCAGGATAGCCAGGGCTACACAGTGAGACCCTGTCTCAAACAATAACAAAAAACACATGCAAAAGTATTTTTTGCTTTCTGAATTGAGCTGTTGATATGTAGTCTGGGCAAGCCTCAAACCCATCATGCTCCTGCAGCAGCCTCCCAGGGAGGCCTCTGAGATGGAGCCTCAGCCAGGGAGAAGCACTGAGTAGGGCTGTTTCTCGGCAGGGACCCCGAGTTTGTCTTCTACGATCAGCTTAAGCAGGTGATGAATGCCTACAGGTGAGTGGTGGGCTGGAGCAAAGGGACCGCGGTCTGTTGGGGTGACCATTCTACATCCTTGACCCCACGGACCGTCCTTCAGGGTCAAACCAGCCATCTTTGACCTGCTGCTGGCTGTGTGCATCGGGGCATACCTTGGCATGGCGTACACAGCTGTCCAGGTGAGCTGCTGTGCAGGGAACCTGGGGGGCAAGGTGGCTCTCTGGCGTCCCTGTCCCTAATGTGCTGTGCCCCCACCAGCACTTCCACGTGCTCTACAAGACTGTGCAGAGACTGCTGCTCAAAGCCAAGGCCCAGTGACGACAGCTGTGGACAGGCAGCCCAGGAGGGACCGGCCCACGCGTGGGCACCCAAGCGGCTAGACTGAACCAGAGTTCACTAGGATGCAGGGACTTCTCCCGGTCTCCTTGAACTTCCTTGGTGGAGAACCCCGCCCACCTGCAAATGAGCCCAATGGAACAGATGGCCCCCTGGGCCACATGCACTGAAGGGCCACACGCTTGGCCCTGGTCCCAGCAGCCTGCTCCCCGCCCCCTCCTGTGGCCCATCAGAGGTGCCCAGGACCAGGCCACCTCTCCTGGCGCTGACTAGCACCCGACTATGGCTCCCTGCTGTTCCCAGCCTACCTTTCCCTCTGCCTGTTGCCACCTCAGCCACCCCTGGACCCACCTGGTTCTCCAGCTGGGCCTGAGCCACCCCAGTCCAGGTGCTGGGGACAGGGCAGGAGGCGGCCCCAGGTGGCAGCCTGCAGCTCTGAGGTCTCTCCACCTTCCCCCTTCCCCTTCGGTTTCCCTGCCTGTGATGAATTCTGGGGACCCAGCCCCTCTCACAGTGTGGGATGAAACAGCCAGGCCCAGCACACCCTAAGAGTCCCTGCCAACAGGAGGGAGAGGGGAGGAGTCAGTGCTGGCAGTCGACCTCAGGGACGCCGTGGGCAATCGATTCGATAGCAATATGACCCGGGAGGTATCGGGCTGGGAGGGGCAGCTGGGGCCAGCGCCTGGCATCCCTCCAGCACCTGTGGAGGCTTGGCCCACCCAGACCCTCTTCCTGGCAGGAGCAGTGGCCGCCACCCCGGTGGTCTTCGTGTCATAGGGCAAGAGGGGCCAGCCTGCCACCCTGGCCCTTGGCACTCTCGCCCCCTCCCCTCCCCCATGGACTGCTGGGGTCCAGCCCCCTTCACTCTCGTCCCAGCGGCTGGTTACGGGTCTGAGGCCGGTGCCGCCCCTCACTGGCAAAGATACAAGGTGCATGTGCCACCTCCCTCTGCTCAGGCAGGGCTGGGCTGGCGGCCGGCCTGCAGTTGGTGGGTTAGAAAATAAAAGCCATATTGAAGGACCATGCCTGTGGGTGCCCCTGCCTTCAGGAACCTGAGATCCCACTGGGATCATGGGAGCATCAGCCCGCCCAGTGCCCTGCTGGCCACCGTAGCCCCTTCCTTCCCACCCTGACAACTGCTTCCTGGCACTGGATAAGTTCTCAGAGGACGAGAATTGGGGACATGTCACACGGGGCAGGGGCCGTCACTGCAAAGTCTGCCCGTCACTCAAGTCCCTGTCTTGTAGTCAGTCAAACCCCAGCTCAGCTGCTGCTGTGAGGCTGGGGTCCTGTCCACTCAGCATGGAATGGACAGCTGCTCACATCTGGACGTTGAGGGAAACGGACCCAGGTTGGCTGCAGAGGCACAGACCAGCAGACTGCGGGGGTCTGGGTTCAGGCAGAGGGCATGGCTTGTGCCAAAGCCCTGGGGCTGGTGCAATGGTGCGAGCTTAGCGCTGTGGTCCTGAGCCCAAGAGGGGAAGGGGATGCTATGACACCCTGACCGCTGAATTGGGAGGCCCTGGGGCTGAGCAGTTGTGAGTTTGCACTGAGATCTGGCTTTCTGCCTCTGCAGGGTCATGGACTCCAGGGGCCTCCGCTTGGGAGTGTCCCTGGATGTGCATGTGTGCTTGCTGGGGGATGACCGCCACAGGCCACTTTCTCCTTCCCTGCGGGTCCTGGGGATGGAACTCAGGTTGTCGGGGATGGCAGCAAGCACCTTACCCACTGGGCCCTCTCGCCACTCCTCCACCTTATCTTTTGTTTGCTTTGTTTTGTTTTTTGTTTTTCGAGACAGGTCTATTGTGGCTTTGGAGCCTGTCCTGGAACTAGCTCTGTAGACCAGGCTGGTCTCGAACTCACAGAGATTCACCTGCCTCTGCCTCCCGAGTGCTGGGATTAAAGACATGCGCCACCACCGCCTGGCCCTCCACCTTATCTTTTGACTCGGCCTCTGACCTCTGAGCCGGGCCCTTGTTTTGGCCTCTACAACTCTGGGGTTCCATGTGCCTGCCATGTCAACTGTTTATGTGGGTGCTGTGGATCCGAACTTGGGTCATTGTGGCAGGCACCAGCTCCCCAACCTCTGCTTCTGAGGAAGTGTATCGTTGCAGTCTCTGGCATCGTGGCAATCCTCCTGCTTCAGCTTTCTAAGACAGGTCTGCACCACCACCTGTTTACAGCTGCTTTTAGATAGTGACAGGCTGGGCAAGGTGGGGGAAGTAGGATCAGTTCTGGGTCATCCTTGGCTACATAGTAAATTTGGGACCAGCCTGGGCTACATGAGACCTTGCTTCAAAAACTCAATAGCAAAGAGGTTGTCAGTCACTCCCGTTGTGGCATCCACAGATGCCTATGCTGTGCCAGGCAGGTGGGTGCTGGTGATACTGTCAGTTCCAACCAGGTTGGGACTGGTGACGTGGGTGCTGGTGCTTGTTCCTCCCCTGAGCCCTGGGAGGAGAAGCCCCTCCCATGCCCTCAAGGCTCTGAGTCCAGGTTCCTGCTGCTGCAGACTCTGCCCTCAGGGAACCCCTGCTGTCGTAGTGGGTGAGGGGCTCCCAGGGCCAAGTGTATGTGGGTCAGGTGCTCAGCACCCCAGAGAACGGTCAGCCCTGGATCTCGGCATCTGAGGCTGAGGTGAGTTCCGGAACAGCCCACACCTGAGCAGACACAAAGGCCAGGGCAAGGTGATGGGACCCCCCCACCCTGTTTTTCTGATTGCCTGTCTCCCCTGGACCAGCAGCCACAGTCTCCCGCTACATAGCTATGGTGACACCACCTGCGGGGGATTGGGGTCCCCAAACACTTGCTATTTTAGGGCTAACATGGTGCTGGGCCGAGGGGAGCACTGCCAGCTGGCCTGCCTCCTGTCGGCTCCCATCCATGTGTTTTGGGGACTGAGGTGGCTCAAGTTCGTTACTCCGGGGCTGATGCTGTGGCAGGTCAATGACAGCTGTGGGGCAGATGGCAGAACCCTCCCTCCTGCCAGGCAGCATCCCCAGCTCCCTGGAGGCCTGGTTCCCCCACACACACTTTGATACTATTTAACAGTTCTTGCAACTCAGAGCTCCATAGGGACTCCTGGCATCCTTCTCTGGTCTCCATGGAAACAGCTCATCTGAGAACCACCCTCAGCATATCCCAGCCTCCCCTACCTCTGAGAGGTGACCCATGACCCCAAGGCCTCGCCCCTCCAGCCCTGTCGAGTATGATGGTAGCGGTTCTCCATGACTGTGACGCCAAGTCCCCAAGGAGCCAGTCCCTTCTCCCGCTAGTGTTCATAGGAGATGAGGAAGTGGAGGCATGACTGCCTGCACCTTGGGGATGATGAGATCGTGGGGGGCATCTCGGCTTCCAGAGCTGCTGTGTGACCTTGCACAAGGGATCAACTGCTCTGGGCCTCCGTTCTGTTCTTTAAAACAAATTATAGGGGGCTGGACAGACAGCTCAGTGGTTAGCGTGCCAGCTGCCCCTGCAGAGGACCCAGGTTCGGTTCCCAGCACCCACAACCACACACACATGCACAGCCGTGCAGGCAACACTCCTGCACATAGGTAAATCCTTTAACAAAAACAAATTATTACCAGGCAGTGGTGGTGCACACCTTTAATCTCAGCACTGAGGAGGCAGAGGAGGCGGATCTCCGTGAATTCGAGGTCAGCCTGGGCTACAGAGTGAGTTCCAGGACAGCCAGGGCTACACAGAGAAATGCTGTCCTGTAGCACGAATAATAAAAACCTGGAGTCTGATATTGGGAAAACCAGAAAAGCAAAGCAGCCAAGCCACTAGAGAAGTCTTACGTCTACCAAGGCTGGGTGACCAGAAGCTAAGCAGATAGCCTCTCTCCTCCCATTTTACCTTCCCTCTGGTGCTGGGATTAAGGGCATGTGACTCCCTAGTGCTGGGATTAAAGGTGGGAGCCACCACCACCTGGATCTGTTTCTGCACTGATCTTATGTAGCCCAGGGTGGCCTTGAACTCACAGAGCTCCGTCTGCTTCTGTCTCCCAGATCCTGGGATTAAAGGTGTGTGTCACCATCGCCTGACCTCTAGTGGCTTTAGCTTTGCCTCTGGTCTTCAGGCAAGATTTATTTATCAAAATGCAAATAATATACCACTACACTGTCTCAAAATAAAAAAAATAGGAATAAGACTTGTCTATTTAATTATTTTATTTATTTGAAACACTGTCTTATGTAGGCTAGGCCAGCCTTCAATTCTCTATTTGGCCAAGGATAACCTTGAACCCCTAATCCTCTTGCCTCTATCTCCTCTGGAGAAAAACAAACCAAACTCATCAACACAGAGGATATTTTATTGTGATAGTTAAAATGAACACATGGAAAATGTGCAATGGCTAAAATAGCACCTATTTGTTTTTGAGATAGGTCTCTGACATAGCCCGGCTGCCCTGGAACTCGCTCTGTAGCCTAGGCTGGCCTCGAACTCACAGAGATCCCCCTGCCTCTGCCTCCTGAGTGCTGGGATTAAAGGCGGGGCCACCACTGCTTGGCAACTGTCATTTTAAGGGTACACAGCATGGGCACAGGCATCTGTGGCGCTAGGAACGTCAATTTAAAATAAAAATATGAGCTGAACCGACGTGGTGTGCAGGACTGTCGTCCCAGGACTCAAGAACCGAGGCAAGGGAATTGCTTGCAAGGGCTGGCCTGCGCATCCACTTCTTTCCTTGAATGGCCTCTCGGCTTCTCTGCCCTCCTCCGCTGTCATCCCCTGACCCTCTTTGGGCCTTTGTGTCCACGTCACTGGCTAGCTCTCATTATTCACCTGCTGTTTGCAGGGCCACCTTCCCCATCCGTGGCTGCTCGTCTTGTCTTGACAAGGCTCTTACCATGTAGCGCAGGCTAACCGGGAACGCCAGATCCTACTGCCTCAGTCTCCCCAGTATACCTGGCTGCGGGACTGATCTCATGGCTGTTGGTCACGGACACTTTAAGGATTCCAAGACCAGCGCGGGGAGACCT
Source organism: Chionomys nivalis (assembly GCF_950005125.1). Classification (NCBI taxonomy): domain Eukaryota; kingdom Metazoa; phylum Chordata; class Mammalia; order Rodentia; family Cricetidae; genus Chionomys; species Chionomys nivalis. Next base: position 6,858,093 of record NC_080091.1, on the reverse strand, counting down.
GTCAGTCTTTCAAATGTGCAATTCCAGCCTGCAGCTCCCTCCCACCCTTCACCCTTCACTCCCTTTTACCCTCGCACCTCCGAGACCGCTGGGCCTCAGTTTCCCTACGGCGGGCCCCGCCCGTCCCCTGCAGTTCTCGCGGCAGCCGCGGGGGGCGCTGTGGCGCAGCCGCGCGCAGGCGGGGCCGCTGACCGAGCGACGCGGCTGCACCGCAGCTCCTGCCCGGGCCTGGCCGGTGGGCGGCAGCGGGCCCGAGCGCCCCGGGGCGCGGCCCGACGGCATGAAGGACCTGGACGCCATCAAGCTCTTCGTGGGCCAGATCCCGCGCCACCTGCACGAACAGGACCTCAAGCCACTGTTCGAGCAGTTCGGCCGCATCTACGAGCTGACGGTGCTCAAGGATCCGCACACCGGCGTGCACAAAGGTGGGCACCCTCGCCCCGCACCTGCCCCTGCACCCCTGCACCCGTCCCTGTGCTCCTGCACTCTGCCTCCTGCATTTCTGAGGCCCTTTCTGTTTCCCTCTTTCTACACCTGCACCCCCCTCTTAGCCTCCTCACCCCTCCCAAGCACCTGAACCCTCTGGATCCCTCCCCCACACCTCTCCTTCTGCACCCCAGCATCCCACCACCCCGTTCTCTTCCCCCGCACTCTCCTCCGTCCTAGGGGTGCCGTTCTCGATCCAGCTGCCCCCTCCCGTCCTCCGCCCCCTCGCCCTCCCTCCTCCCCATTCCCTCCTCCTCCATCGCTCTCCGTCATCTCCCTCCATCTCCCTCCTCTCCCCGGGCATCTTCCTCTCTCTCCCCCTCTCCCTCCCATTCCCAGACCCCCCCCCCATCCAACCCTGTGCCAGAAGCTCCGTGGACCCCCCCCCCCCGCCTCCCGGTCCCCCACCCCTACCCAGTCGCTCTGGGTCTCTCTGGCCGGGACAGGAACTTCCCACTTCGGACCCGGATTCCTGCTCACAAAGCCGGGCCAGCTCGGCTGCAGCCGGACACATGTCCAGAACCTCGGGCTGAGCGGTAACTAAAAAGACACCTGGGGGAGGGGGCGCGAGGAGGTTGAGGCTGCAGCCCAGGGGATGTAGGGACCCGGGCAGCTCTCCCTGGGTGGTGCCATCTTTCTGATCTGCGCCCACCCTGGGCTCAAGTGGAACCTGGTGGAATCAGAGCTAAGGCCGAGACAATGAACGTGAGGTCCGCTAGGCAGAGCCCAGATCCCGGGTGACGAGGACGCGCGTGGGAGGCGTCGCCGGCAGGTGGTTCAAGAACCTGGCTTCCACTCCCTTGGAGGCTTCTGGGAGGGGACAGGGTCGCCCCCACTCTGCCCTGTCCCAAGCCCCAGTGTCTGAAACTGGTGGCTTTGACCAGCTCTGAGGGCAGGTGTTGGGGGACCCAAGGTTAAGACCATGGTCTCCATCCTCAACTGGACGGGGAGGGGGTGGGGAAGGGGAAGGAGCTTAGCTCCCGGATGGGCCTGTACCTGCCTATGGAATGAATGACTGGACGAGTGACTGCATGGACCAGCGGTGAAGGAATAGTCCGGGGCTGCCAGCTGGGCCTGAGGCCAGTCTGCTTCCTGGGCAGGGAGGGAACCCCTCCACACCCCAGCGCTTTTCTCAGCAACCTCATTGTGAGACTGGGGATTTAATTCCCACCAGTGACCCAGACCCCAGAGCTTAGGGTCTGATTTAAGTACTCATTTTTAGAAACTTCTGTTTGGAACCCAAAGGCTGCCTATGTGGCACCCCAATTAGGGCTTGGGGGGCAGTGATGAAGTCTGGATCTCGGGATAACACATGGGTGCTGGAGTAGGGGCCCCTCATCTTCGCTGGGAATTCCAGGCAGGAGACAGGGGGCAGCAAGGCCTGAGGACTGGAGTTATTTTCTTTCTGGGAGATGTGGGCACCTGGGAGTCTTGATATTTTGGGACATTGCTTGGGAGGTGGGAGTTTGGGTGGCAGAGGGTCCGAGGAGGGTTCAGTTGGCAGGGACTGGAGGACCGCTTACCAGGCCCCACCCGAGTGAGGAGGTGGGGATCCCACAGGTCAGGGTCTTCTATGTTTGAAGGCCAGGGACAGTGGCACACTCCTGTCAGCCAGAAACTTGGGATGCTCAGGCAGGAGGATCAGGAGTTCAAGACCATCCTCAGCTACATAGCAAGTTCAAAACTAGCCTGGATTTCATGAGAACCTGACTCAAGAGAGGTGGATCTCTTTGCTCCTCTGCTGTGTGACTGTCAGCCAGTGGCTGTCCCTTTCTGGGCTTCGGGATAATGGAGGCAGAATAAGTGGAACTGGGAATTCTTGCACACAGCCAAGAACCTGGGACCTCCCCTAAATATTTCAATGGCTTTGTTTCTGGGTGCACTTTCAAGATAGCCCACAACAGCAGGGGTGGGATTCCAGGGAGGACTAGGTCCCTAAATGCTGCAGAGCGTCACAGAAGGAGCAGGAGGAGATGGAAAGGGGGAGATAGAGGCACATAGACCCCGTGACCCTCCCTGGAGGCATCCAGGGTGGGAGGGCCTCCCTCAGCCAGGGTTCAAAGTAGAACCTGGGAGCTGACCTGGGGTCCTTCTGCCCCCAACCTCCGAGAGAGGACAGGTCACCTTTGGGGTCTCTCTGGCCCTACACGCCATATGCATTTTCATGTTAATGATGGCATTTGCCTTAGAGTGGAACACTCTGGGGGATGCTGCGGGGTGGGGGGAGGCGGTTGGCCTGCTGTTACCATGGGAGCAGCAGTGGCTGTCGGCGGCAGGAGGAGGGGGTGTGGACGTGACAAGCAGCCTTGGGGACACATGGTCTGGCACAGGTGTGGGAGGAGGCGTTGTCTCTGGGCCACAGCCAGGCGCTCTCTTGAGGCACTAGGACAATTTCAAATGAGGCACCATCCAGCTGTGTGCCTCGGTTTCCCCAGCTGCCTCAGGTCTTGGAATCTCACATCTCAGAGGAAACCACTGGGAAAGGGTATAGGGTGGTGAGATTTTTAGCAAACCCTGGGTGGAAGGCCTGGGCTCCTGTGTTCAGGCTAGAGGTATCAGCCAATGGGGAAAAGTGTTCTTGAGGCAGAGAACACCATCTACAGAGGTCCGGAGGTGCAAGGCCCTAGGAAATCTCCTCAGGAAGGAGGCTACTGTGTGCAGAGTGGCCAGGATTGCATCAGAGACAGGATGCAGGCTGGAGAGAAAGAACTGGCTTTGCTAGGGGAAAATGCATGACGGCGGATGGATGGGTGGGTGGATGGGTGGATGGGTGGATGGTTGGGTGGATGGATGATGTGTGGATGGTGGATGGATGTGTGGATGGATGTGGATGGATGGATGGGTGGGTGATGTCTTTAGATCTCATGGAAATGTAATAATTGTCACCCTACCTTCCCCTGGGGTCAAGTGAGGTGCACTCGATATAGGGCTCGTGCATATGCTGAAGAAGTGGCAGAGGGAGGATTCCGGAAGGTTCGGAGTGAAGGGTCCACTTCTTTTCTGAGGAATGATGTCCCAGGTTGACCACAGCCTCTGATCCGGTTCTGGCAAAGGAAGGAGCTTGTATTGGAGAGCAGAGGGAAGAGACAGGCAGGGCTATGGCTGGAGGGTGGACTTGGGCCTTTACTCTGAGGAACTTGGAGCAATGGAGGGTTGTGTGCCTATGGGTACCTGTGCTTGCTGATTCAGGGGGAATGAACTGGGGGCTGAGCTTGTGTTTCCGGACGTGGGTGGGGGCCACTCAGCTTCTCTTCTTGGTGATAGGGTGGGGCCAGGTGTCCTCACAGGACATTGTTCTTGCTGTGAAGGGAGTGTCAGCTGAGCACCTGAGATCCCAGTCCTCAGGAGACTGAGGCAGGAGGATCACCTTGAGGCTAGCCTTGGCTGCAGAGTTGACCAGGAGACTGTTTCCAAAGTAAGGTGGTTGGGAGAGATGGCTCTGCCACTCAGAGTGAACACCACTCACTTCAGGGACCTGAGTTCAGTTCCCAGCACCGTCAGGTTGCTCATAACCACCTTCATCAGTTCCTTGTGGGTATTCCAGAGAGAGAATTTTCTGTCCGCCACGGGTACGCCACGGTCCCCATAGGTAAATAGATGATAAAAAGCATTTAATGTAGTCCTCTCCCATATTCCTGGAATTTTCTGCACTCGGCTGTTCACCCCAATTCCCAGCTCAAAGGCAGACGTTTCTACCTTGCTGCGTGGCTCGGGGAGGCTGCTGTGCCCTCTCTGAGTCTTGATTCACTTCATAAAGCATCCAGCAGTTTATGACTCCAGAGCGGTGGGGGGGGGGGTTCTTTTGAGGCACTGACCACACCCAGATACAAGCACATGGCAGCACCTCCAACCTTCATGGTATGGGGGGGGGGTGGCGGGTATTTGTTAACCATCGAGAGAGAAGCCCTCCATGGCTCCCCAGGGCTCTGACTTCCGCGGCTTCTCTGCTTGTCCCCCAGACGCCTCCACTCCGGATGTCTGTCTGTCTCTTCTACACCGGCATTTTTCCTCACTCAGTCTCTGCCCAGTCGCTCAGGGTCTTGACTCTTTCTAGTTAGCCGGGAAAGGACACCGACCTCTGTCCCCAAGGCGGACACGTGACCCAGCACTGAGTCAGATGGGGGCCCAGTCTCGGAAATCAAGGAGACCACTCCTGAAGAGCCACACTCACGACTGTCCTCCGGCTTCCGCGCATGCGCGTGGCCTTCAGCCGAGCGTGGCCCAAAAGTGCCCAGGAACTTGCTAAAGACAGAGGGACGACTTTTCTAAGTGGGGTGACAGCCCTGGTGTTGGGGTTCAGCCGGCAACATGCCAGGAACCCCACCCCACCGGACCAGTGCGGCTCAAAGCTGGGGAAGGGATACGGGACCCGGCGGGGTGGGGGTGGGGCACGGGGTCCCCGACGCGCTTCAGCACCGCGGAGAGCGGCCCTCGGCTGCTGGGGCCATTCTTTGTCTCTGGCAGCTCCTCCCTCCCCGTCCCTGTCCCTCCCTCCTTCTCTTCGTCCTTTTGGGTTTCTGATGCAAGGCAAGTATGTATGCACGCACGTGCAAGTCTCTCTATGTAGCCAAGGATAGCCCCGAACTCCCGGGTGCTGGGTCGATGGCAGCGAGTTCCAGGCTGCCGGGTGGACTTGTTACAGCGACCAGGCAGGGATGGCGCACGCCTTTGATCCCAGCACTTGGGAGGCAGAGGCAGGCGGATCTCTGTTAGAGGCCAGCCTGGTCTACAGAGCGAGTTCCAGGCTACAGAGAGAAACTCTGTCTCAGAAAAAAACAAAGAAACAACAATAACAGTTGGTTAGAGTAACACACCCAGGGTCAGCCACTGTGATGTTCCCAGCTGGACTCCCTCCGTGAGTGCGCGGCCGGCCATGTGTCCCCATCTCCCACTGCCTCCACCCAGCACCGACCTTTTTCCTTCCTGTGTGTGAGTCTGTCAATGTCAGTGACCAAATAGACACAGCAGTGCCCGCCACGCTCCTCGTGTGTGTCCCCCTCTCTGCGGCAGGACACGCAGCTTCCCTTTTCATGGCTCCACGTGGATGAACATGCCCCATGTGTGAATTGTTCATCATCAACGGGGTGACATTTTCATGGTGGCTTTTGCGGATTCCAGTCCAACCACATCTGATCTGTGTTTTCAACGTGTGGGGCGAGCTCTGTGTCCCGAACAAGATGGGCGGGTTAGAGGGGGCCACGTCCTGGCTTCTGGCTTTGACCCAGAAAACTTGCCTGGCTGCTGACCTCCAAAGCTCCGCCCACAACTCTCCTGAACCCAGAGCCACAGGGGTCTTCCTGCCTCCACTTCTCCAGCTCTGAGGTTGCAAAAGCCTCCCCAGTCTGAAGTTCTGATGCCCTAATACTCCAACTCCCCATTGTCTCCCCGGTCCTCAGCACCTGAGAATTCACTCCCTGTGTCTGATTTCTCCTGCTCCGAGCATCTCCTTTCGAGGAGTCCAGGTGTCTGGTCTTTTGCGATTGGCTCGGTGGCACCAAGGCCACTGTGGGGTGTTGAAGCTTCTGTACTGTTTATGCCTGAGTAATACTCCATGGTGTGGCTGGACCCTGATGGGAATTTCCACTACGCTGGGTGCCCAGGCTGCCCCCGCCCTGCCTTTGGGTACATGGCGTTGGGTCTGTCTCCTCTCACACCCCATCTCTCCCACCAGGTTGTGCCTTCCTCACATACTGCGCCAGGGACTCCGCCATCAAAGCTCAGACTGCTTTGCACGAGCAGAAGACCCTGCCGGGGGTGAGTCTTTTGTGGAGCGGAGGGGACACTCTCAGCCGTGGGGCCTAGGTGTGAGCATCTATTGGGCACCTCTTGTATGCGGAGTTCTGTGTATCACAGGAGTGATGGTTGTGTGGGGACCACCAGGCCTGGTCAGAAATGCACCTTACTGATGGGCACCCAGCACAAAGGCCCTGGAGTGGGTGGCTGGGTGAAGATCCAGGAGACCCTTGGGACTGGAGCGAGCAGAGGGGTGATGCAGAAAGAGGGAGGAAGGGAATGTGAGGGGAAGGGGTGGGCAGGGCTTTCTGGCCACAAAGGAGAGATGAGAGTCTCTCTTCCTCCACCAGAAACAGGAACGGTGGATTGGGTGTTTGCTGGGACTCTAATACCACACTTGGGGCTGGGAAATTTATGAAGCAGAGATCATTTAGCTCACAGTTCTGGGGTTCAAGGGCATGCACTGGCATTGGCGTGGCTCTGGAAAAGTACTCGTGGTGGATGAGGTTGCAATGGGCAGAGCATCTGCAACAGATGGAAGGTTAGGGCAAGGGCTGGTACAGCCACTCTTTCTGTGAGAAAATGTGCATATTCATGCAGCTGCAAGTGTGTGTGCATGGGAGTGCATGTCTGTGAGTGCATGTGCATGCAAGTGCATGTCTGTGAGTGCGTATGCATGCAAGTGCATGTCCGTGAGTGGGTGTGCATGGCAGTGCGTGTCTGCAATTGAGTGTGCATGGGAGTGCATGTCCGTGAGTGGGTGTGCATGGCAGTGCATGTCTGCAAGTGGGTGTGCATGGGAGTGCGTGTCTGCAAGGGAGTGTGCATGGGATTGCATGTCTACAAGTGGGTGTGCATGGCAGTGCATGTCTGCAATTGAGTGTGCATGGCAGTGCATGTCCATGAGTGGGTATGCATGTCAGTGCATGTCTGCAAGTGGGTATGCATGTCAGTGCATGTCTGCAAGTGAGTGTGCATGTCTGTGAGTGGGTGTGCATGGCAGTGCATGTTTGCAAGTGAGTGTGCATGTCTGTGAGTGGGTGTGCATGACAGTGCATGTCTGTGAGGGTGTGTGCATGGCAGTGCATGCCTGCAAGTGCATGTGCACATTTACCTAGAACCACCCACCTGTTTCTAAGATACATACATCTTGGCAGTAAACAGGGATAGCCAGTGAGCCCCACGAGACTTCTTGTCTCTGCCTCCCTGGAGCTGGGATTTCCAGTGTGCACATCACACATGGTTCTATACATGGGTGTGGAGGGAAGAATCAGTTCCTCCCATGTGTACCCCAAAAGCTTTGAGAAAGTTATAATGTTCTCAGGCCTAGACATCCCCTTTCATACAATACCATCCATCCATCCACCCATCCACCCATCCATCCTCCCATCCACCCACCCACCCATCCACCCACCCACCCACCCAGCCCTTTGCTTGGGGAGGAGACCATGGCTTCCTGGTGCCCAGCAGAGCTGAGCACATTACCTTCCAGGCATGGGAATCCATCCCTGTTCAAAACTGACCATGTCTCATTTCTTCCCCACCCCTGTGGGGATCCAGTGGTCATCCCTGTCCCCACCCATTCCTGCAGGTGCTCCTGGCCTCTCTGTCTGGCTTTTCTTCTTCTTGTCAGTGTGTCCATAGATCTTCCTCCCCCACACAGGGGACCGAGGCTGCCTTGAGTTTCCAAAACACGGTCACATTCACTGTGTACTGTCAAGGTGTGGATGTGCTTCTGGTCCATGATGTCAGGTGGCGGTACTGTGACTAGCTGGTGTGAGGGTCACAAGGCCGTGTGGCCGTGAGGGGTTAAAGCGCTGTGAGCAGCAGACTGCCGAGAGGAGCGATATCTTGGACAGATGCAGAGGGGCGCAGTGTCAAGATGGGGGTGTCTGACTAAAAATGGAACCAGACGGGCTTCGTTGATTGCCCACTCAAGAGTGCACATCATCCCGAGTGACTGTCCTCTCGGGGTGACTGCACACAACACACTTGGAGGTCACACTGGAGGACTCTAGGCGTGTAAGGGGTGGAGACAGGGGACTCAGCTCAGCACCTTCAGATAACAACCAGCTGTGCACTCACAGTACCCAGGGACAGACCCTGCTTAGAACAGGAAGAAAGAGAGAATGTTCTAGAAAAATGTTACCTTTTTAAAAATCTAGCCGGATGGTAGTGGCACACGCCTTTAATCCCAGCACTCGGGAGGCAGAGGCAGGCGGATCTCTGTGAGTTCGAGACCAGCCTGGTCTACAGAGCTAGTTCCAGGACTGCCAGGACTACACAAAGAAACCCTGTCTCAAAAAGCCAAAAAAGAAAACAAAAAAAAAAAAAAAAAAAAAAACAACTAAAGCTAATAAAGCTAGATATGTCTTATTGGAATTTTTTGAGAGAAACATTAAAAAATTAAAGGTAGAAATTCATTTTAATACTAGATTTTATTTTTACAAAACATTTCCCAAATCTGGCATGTTAGCATGAAGTAGATAGGGGCACCAGGAGGGGATCCCACGTCTTTTCCTCCGATTTCATTCTTCACACACCGACTGTGTGTTCTCATCAGTTTGTGCACAGTGATTGCTACATGTAGCCCAGGCTGGCCTAAACTTGCAGAGATCTGCCTGCCTCTGCCTCCCAAGTGCCTGGCTCCTGGTAGAAGTTTCTCAGCTGCCCGTGGACTGTGCAGCCTGTGAATCGTGGCTGACACAGGGGAGTCATGTTCCGAATTCTTCTAAGCAGAGAGTTCCCATCCGTAGAATCTGATGTCAACGTAAGCTTGACATTTATGGGCCTTACAATGGAGGTAAAGTTTGTCATCCACAGAGCCTGTGGCTGTACTGCTTGGTTCTAGAACACGCCACGGCTCGATCTGGCACATCCTACTCCACAGACACAGCTGTGTGCCTATAAAACTACCAGAAATAGCACTCTGTGGCCAGATTGGGTGGCCCCTAGGATGGGGCTGGCAGCACCCTCAGGACCCGCACCTTCTGTGGGCCTCGCAAGGGGTGGCCTTCTGCCGCTGAAACTTGGAAGTTCTGAGCTGATGACATTTAATCCGGGAAATTGAGGCATGTGTCATGGTCACAGTGTGTGGGACAGTGAAGACATGGAACATTCTAGTCTCGGAGCCAGCTGCCCTTATACTGCAGATCTGGAACATTCTGGAACTTGAGACCAGATGAGATGACATGCTTGGAAATTAAGGACCTAGAATGTTCTGGACTAGAAGCCAGCCGCCTGTGGGATGCTGAGGACCTAGAACGTTCTGGACAGAGGCCAGCTGCCCATGGAATGCTGAGAACCTAGAATGTTCTGGACAGGAGGCCAGCTGCCCATGGAATGCTGAGGACCTAGAACGTTCTGGACAGGGGCCAGCTGCCCATGGAATGCTGAGGACCTAGAACGTTCTGGACAGGAGGCCAGTCGCTGGTAGGACACTAGGAACATGGAATGTTCTGGACCAGATGGCCTGTGGGACCCTGGGGACCTGGAACATTCTGAACCGGAGGCCAGCTGCCCGTGAGATGCTGAGGACCTAGAATGTTCTAGATCTGAGTCCAGACGTCCCAGGGGGTGTTCTAGAGTGTGTGGGGGACTGTAGATGTGTTCCCACTACTGCAAACCCACCCCCAAAGATACGTGTAGGGACAGGCATGGCCCTGAGCTGTCAGAGGGGGAGGGTCCGGCCACACTGCATCAGAATACACCAAGCCTTGACATTCCGGGTCTGTCTTCATTGAGATCTGGAGTTGGTATCCAGCCACACACCTCCAGGCCTCAGTTTCCCCACATGCCACGTAGGCCCAGCAGACAGAAAGACTAAGGCTCAGAAGCAAAGACCATATGCCTGAGGATGCTCTGTAAAGGCCTCGCTTGGCGATCAGGGTTCTGAATGCTCTGCCCCCCACCCCCGCCAACGGTGTAGACAGGATTCTCCGAGAGTAGTCTCTTACCAGGGACCTGGGTTCCGGCCTAGAACCTTCATGAAAAGTCCCAGGATCAGGGAAAGACTTCTTCTTTGAAGAACCAGGCCAAGAGTGAAGCAGGACACCGAGGGGGACCCACTATGTTCAAGCATGTGCGCATGCACATTCGTGAATGACCCACCCACTAGGCGGGCGGCTCCCAGAACCCCCTTGCCTCCTCCTCCTCCCCACTAAAGGCGTCTTCCCGCGCTTTTTCGCTTTTTCTCGTCTGTGTAGTATTCTACAGTGTGATTCATCCATCCAGTCTGGTGCTCAGGGTGCATGCTGTGGGCGTCAATCTGACTGGCAAAGTGTGACGGGTTGGGGGACGAGCCAGCATCCCCCGGGAGCCCTGAGGAAGGTGTCGGTTTTGAAGAAGGGCAGGAGAGGGAGAGGGCCCCTCTGGTGGAGGCCTTGAATGCCACGGTGAGAGTCTGTAACTGCAGCCCGGATGCAATGGCGCCATGGCGGGGTTCAGGGTAGCTGAGGGCCTCGCTCCTGGTTCCGGAATCTTCCAGCTGCCAGAGAAACCTGCAGGGTCCCGACTAGACCTGCTGAGATTGTCCGAAAGCTTTGGTTTCCATGTCTGTAACACACATAGCTCAGAGATGAAATGGGTCACGACAGAGAACCCGCTCCAGCAGGAGACATGGTCTCCCCCACAGAACTCCTATCGCTGCTTCAAAACCCACCAAAGATTTTCTTCCGCCGTGGTCGTGGGCAACTTCTGGTGTTGTCCCACTGTGCGACACTAGTGAAGGTCCTCCCTGGGTTGCCACAAATCTTACACACAGGAGATGGTGTTGGGTAAAGAGGAAGAGGGGCCGGGGAAGGGGCGGAGGTGGGAGCTGCAGAAGGTGCAGGGGGAGGGCGGTACCTGGGCGGGACAGATGGGGGAGGCAGGAGTGCGGGGAGACCCAGCTCCGGCGCGCAGCGAAGGCACGTGGTGCGGGCAGGGACGGCGCTCCGTGGTCCTTTCTCCGTCACTGTGGGGTGGAGGGGGGACCCCGGGAGCGCTGGAGACTAAGGTCGGTGATGGGGTGGGGGCGACAGAGCTGGGCACACCCCCTCCCCTGCCCTCCCGTCCTCTCCCCTCCCCCTCTCTCGTCTCTAAAAGATTATATTTAAATCTCTTTTGTGCGCCACGAGATCTGAACTCGGAGGCCCCCCCTCCGAAGAGGCGGTTTCCATGGCAGCGACAACTGCCGGCTTCCGCGGGGTGAATCAGCGTTGCCATGGCAACCCCATCTTCATCTGCCCAAGGTGCTAGGGAGGATGGCAGAGGGGGAGGGCTGGCGGGGGCGTGTGGGAGGGGCCGTGGGGGGCGGAGAGGCTAGATCTGGGGGACCCCTCCCCTGCTTCGTCCCCCCCACCCCTCCTGTGCGCCCTGACCCCAGAAGCAGAACTATCCGGTTCAGATCGCCTTCCCCCCACCCTGGGGTGGGGTGTGGTACCCAGGTGCAGAGGGGATGGGGTTGGGGGGAATCTGGCTGTTTTGGGGGGCAGGGAGCAGAGCAGGTAGTGCGGGTCCCTGTGAGGGTCTTAGGAGAGGAGATGGTCTCCCAAAGTGGGGGCGAGAGGAGAATTCTGGAAGGGGAAGGGACCGGAGGAAGTCGGAAGCACGGGAGGGGAAGGGGTGTGGAGAGGGGTGGCAGGGAGGGGAGGGCAAAGGAAGGGGTGGGGGAGGGGGGAGGAACGAGGTGGGTGGAGAAGGGGAGAGGTGAGAGGTAAGGAGGGGGAGGGGAGGAGAGGGATGGGGGAGGGGAGCTGTGCTCTAGGAGGGCTAGGGCCTCTCATCTTGGGGGTCCAGCACTGGAGGGAAGGGTGGGTGCAGGTGAGGACGTTCAGGGGAGGAGGCCAAGGTGGGGGGTGCGGGGATCGCTGGGCTGGTCCGGGACTGTCAATCAGGTGGGCGCAAAGCGTAAAGGGGTAGCCTGATCTGACTCGGGTGGGGACCCCACTCCCTGCTCTTGGGCCTTCTTGGGCCCCTCCTCCCTTACCCCTAGAGTGGGGTGATGCTGAACTCCCCGTGTCTGGAGAGAGAGCAGAGGCAGGAGGCAGCGAGGAGCCCTGAGGAAGGGGAGATCACTGCTGGGACTTTTGAGTTCAGTTTTGTTTGTTTGTTTGTTTGTTTGTTTTTTGAGACAGGGTTTCTCTGTGGCTTTGGAGCCTGTCCTGGAACTAGCTCTTGTAGACCAGGCTGGTCTCGAACTCACAGAGATCCGCCTGCCTCTGCCTCCCGAGTGCTGGGATTAAAGGCGTGCGCCACCACCGCCCGGCTTTGAGTTCAGTTTTGACGTTGAGTAGGAGATCACTCGTGCGAATCTCCCAGTCAGGAGGATGACTCCGTCAGGGACAGGGGACCCATGCCATCAAGTGCCATTTTCTGGGGTGGGACGCCCAAGAGCCCAGAGCAGTGGGTCCAGGTATCACTTGGCTACTGAGCAGTAACAAACACTCCCAATCATTTTACTTGTTTGTGGTTCTCTGGGTTAGCAGAGACAATTGAAATTCTTCAGAATGTGTCCTCCTGTGAGCTATCCCAGGCTGGCACACTAGGACTCTGTCCAGAGAGTAACAAGCTCTCTAGCACCGAAGGTCGCAGCTGTGGCTTCATTTCCAGCATGTTCTGTACTGGAGGAAGTCACTCAGCCAAGTCCAGACTGACTTCTTGAAGACAGAAATCGCAATGCGAAATCTACACCCAGGGCATTTCCAAAGACAGTCCTGGTGGGGGGGATAATTATCATTGGGTTTTGACGGCTAGCTAAGAGTTTACCGGCACTGGGCTTGGTTGCTTGGGTGTGTGCCAAGACAAAGGGGAGCACCTGGCGCCTGCGCCCCACTCGGTTCTCTGCCACCCTGACTCTGTTTTCCCTTTCCACAGATGGCGCGGCCGATCCAGGTGAAGCCGGCGGACAGTGAGAGCCGTGGAGGTAGTAGTAACCTCCCCGTGGCCGTGGCCTCTGCAGCTTCAGGGTTGGGGCTCCGGCCTGCTCTGGCCGCTCCCCCGGAGTTCAGACACCCCACACCTTTCCTGTTCCCTCACGGGTGCCCGAGGACTGCAGACTTAGGGCGTGGGGAGAGGTGTGGGCAAAGCTGTTGGGACGCCCTGTATACGTAGGAGCTCGGTAAAGCCCAGCATTGCCAGTCCTTGTCACTCTGTCTGTCTTGGCTGTCAATCGGGACAGGTAGTAGACCCCTTCTCTCGCGATTCTGACTGTACCCCAGTCTCCCGTCTCTTCCTCCCTGACGCCCCCTCCCCACGTCTCTACTTCCTCGCTCTCTCATCCCCGAGCGACGGGGAGCGACGGGCAGTGTGGCGGCCTGAGCAAAGGTCCTGGGGCAGCACGGGTCTGGGCGAGGGTCCGCGGGCCTAGCGCGGGCTCAGCGGGGCCGTGGGCCGGGGCTCCGCCCACAGGGGACCGGAAGCTGTTCGTGGGCATGCTCAATAAGCAGCAGTCGGAGGAAGATGTGCTCAGGCTCTTCCAACCCTTCGGTGTCATCGACGAGTGCACAGTGCTGCGCGGACCCGACGGCAGCAGCAAAGGTGACTGGCAGGCGATGGGGCGGAGCCTCGGTGAGGGGAGGGGCTTGGAGGGCCATGGGGCGGGCGGGGGCGGGGCTTCGGTGAGGAAGCTTCGCTTGCGTGGTGGGTGTGACTTTAGGAAGAGCTCCGCCTACGGTGGGCGTGGCCTGTGGGAAGGGGTGGAGTGGGTGGGGTGGGTCTGGAGGGGGATGGCAGGGGCCTGTGGGGAGGGCTGAGTGTGCACCGCGGATGGTCATTCTTGAGGATTTTCATATCCTAGTCCTGAAGTGGAGGGAGGAGAGTAGGGGTGGGCAGGGAGGGGAGCCCAGCACAAGGCTGTCTTTAGGACCGCCCGCCTGCGTCCTGGTACCTGTCACTTGGTATTTTAACTGTGGCTTGCAAAAAGAGAGGAACTGGAGGGGGAGGCGGGGTCCTCGGGACTACGGCCCAGGCCTCTCAGCTTCTCTCCCTGAGTGTCTCAAGTTCTGTCTGTCTTCATGTGTCTATCTGTCCGACTGTATGACTGGCAGACTGATACCGCCCTGGATCCATGGTGTATGACCCTGGCTGAGGTTCATCTGCCTCGGTGGCCACCACATGACTGTGTGTGTCCGTCTGTCTGACCGGCTGCCAGGATCCACAGGTTCCAGTACACCCTCTGCATCCTGGAGGTCAGGGCTGGTGACCCTTCAAACATTTGTCTCACTCGTTCTAATGGGACCTCCTGGGGCCCAGCCTGCATCTGAAAGTGTGTGTGACTGCCTGGGTCTCAACACAGAAGCTGGCACTGAGCTGACTTCCTACTCTCTGATCACGTGGATGGACAGATGGACGGACGGACGGATGGATGGATGGGTGGGTGGATGGACGGATGGATGGATAGACGGATGGGTTGGTGGATAGACGGATGGATGGATGGACGGGCGGATGGACGGATGGATGGATGGGTGGGTGGATGGATAGCTGAAATGAGTTAATGAGTGGGGGCAGATGACTGACATCCTATTAGTCTGAATCCACTGCTGACATCGACATCTCTGTCCCCGAAAGATGACGGCGTGTCTTGTCTGTTGGGGCCTTCTCAGCCCTCCCCAGGTCCGTGTGGACGGACTCCTGTCTACTGTCTTTCATGAGTGGCAACCAGGGCCTCTGTCTCCCCCTTGTTCCCCACCTTCTCACCCTTCAGTCCCTCACCTCCACCTCCCTCCCTCCCAGGCTGCGCCTTCGTGAAGTTTTCTTCCCACACAGAGGCGCAGGCCGCCATCCACGCCTTGCATGGCAGCCAGACCATGCCGGTGAGTGAGAACTGCCCTCGCTGCCATGGCGGGTGGAGGAGATTGGGTGACCGGAGTGATGGGTGGTGGTGGTGTTGCCCCCTCTCAGACTACTTCAGACAGGAGGGCAGAGGCCGTGCTCAAAGCTGTGCGAGCAGTGTCCCAGTGCATTGTGGGACAGCTGGATGACATGTAGAGACCAAGGACTCCATTCTAGGGCAGTGGAGACCCACAGTGGGCACCAAGGGAGGAGGCTGCTGGGCCATTTGCATGGATTTTCTTAGGTCAGGTCCCCCCTGAGTGGCTGAGGGCTGCTCTGAAGAAACTGTGCTGGAGACCCATTAGGCCAAGGGGAAGTGAGGGCCAGGTGTTCAAGGTCCCAGGTGTAGAACCACCCAGGCATGGCTGTGGTCACCCCTAGGGAGGGCCCCCAGGGGTCTTCACTATAGGTAAGCTGAATCCCTGGCCTTACAGCAGCGGCTGTGTCCCTAACATGGTTGGGCAGGTTCAGGTCACCGCCAGGCTGACTCCCTCACAACCAGAGCCAAGGAACGGGTTGTCTGTCCACGGGGATGTCTACACGCCTGGCTAGGAGCATCTGGGCCCAGTCACCAAGAAAGACCTGGCTGGACACTGGATCCTGGCCCCCAGTTCTTCATAGACTGATCCCTGAGCCCCCACTGAGCCCCAGTTTCTGACTTAGTTTAGGAACATGAGTGATCCATGCACCATCAGCCTTCATGGCCCCTGGCGATGGGGAACCTCAGCTGGTCCCAAGTGTGGGCCGCCTCAAACTCCTCCACTGTCCCTCGCTGACCGGATATAGTTACAGCTAGAACCCCAACACACCACTGTCCCATACGTGAACCCTGGACCTGCATGCTCCACCTCACTGTGGCTGTGGCTACCTCGCAGACCCCACGGCCACGTCACTGCACTGCCAGGCCCAGGAAGAGAGTCCGACGCACATCTCGTGTGGTCCTGGCTCTTCTGATTGGGGATCAAGTAATGGCTGGCATCTCCACTCTCATCCATGGGGTGCCCCTGTTCTACGGCAACACCGCACACTCTCCTTACAGGGAGCCTCCTCCAGCCTGGTGGTCAAGTTCGCCGACACGGACAAAGAGCGGACCCTGAGGCGCATGCAGCAGATGGTTGGCCAGCTGGGCATCCTGACCCCGTCCCTCACCCTGCCCTTCAGCCCCTACAGTGCCTACGCCCAGGCTGTGAGTGATCCCCGCATGTGGGCACTGAGTCTGGGGCTCAGCCACACCCTATCACTCATTCCAACTGACCGGGGATCTGGTCCTGGGCGGGGCTGAGCCTCACACTCAGCAGGGTGAACTGAGCTGCGGTCCCAGGCTGAAAGCCTAGGTCTTGACAGACAGCTCTAAACACAGCCACCGTCCTGACTGACCCCCTAATCCCAGATGTACCCCGACTGTGGGCAGAAGGCTAATGTCTCTACTCAGTTGGACCCAAATGGCTGGAGCCTAGATCCCACCATCCCTAAATCTGCATTTGGTCTAGCTCTGGCTAAATCCTCAAGGCTGATCCCAGGCTGAGCCTCAAGGTCTACTTGCCTTGTTCCTGGGCAGATCTGACCTTAATCTGTATCTAGATATTGGAGTTCTGTTTCTAAGTAGAGTTCTTAGTCAAGGCCGAGCCAGGATCCTGTGCTGACCCAGGTCCCATACCCTAGACTGATCTGGGATTCCAGGCTAAACCCTGATCCATAACTGAGCCTCAGTTTCTAACTTAGCCCGGAACCGAGACTGAGCCCTGATCCCAACCTCAGTCCTAATGCCTGGCTGATCCCTGATCCCAGAATGAACTTCGACCCAAGTATCAGCCTCCATTTCTGAGCCCCAAATCTCGGCCTTTTCCCCAGGCCGACTGCTAATGCTTACTGAACCCTTGCTGTGGCCGGCTTTCCCCGAGCCCAGCTTGAGCCGTGCACCCAGAGGGGTCCTTCCCCACTCCCGAGCCGCGGTGGGGCCGGTCCCACTCACACCATCTCTTCCCCAGCTCATGCAGCAGCAGACCACAGTGCTGTCCACCTCCGGCAGCTACCTGAGCCCCGGCGTGGCCTTTCCTCCCTACCATATCCAGCAGATTGGCGCTGTCAGCCTTAACGGTCTGCCTGCCACGCCCATCGCCCCTGCCTCCGGTGAGAGCAGCTTCCCAGAGGCCTCGGGGCAGGCGGGCAGCACCCCCACCCCGTGTCTGACCCTCTCCCCCTCCTCAGGACTGCACTCGCCCCCACTGCTAGGCACTGCCGCTGTTCCTGGCCTGGTGGCACCCATTCCCAATGGCTTCCCAGGCGTCCTGCCCTTCCCTGGGAGCCACCCTGCCTTGGAGACCGTCTATGCCAATGGCCTCGTCCCCTACCCAGGTAACTCGCAGTGCCTGGAGTGGGCACAGCAACTGGGGGACACACCGAGGTCCCCACAACATGACATTTTGGGGATCTAGACAGGTGAGGGAACAGAAAGAGGCCGAGAAGGAGGCTACATGAGAACCATGCACCAAGCCAGCTCTGGGTTCAAATTCCATTTCAGCAATCTAGCCAGTTTCCCTAACTGGAAAACGGGAGAGCTGAAGTCCAGAGCTGGCCGGGGGAGTGGGTGCAAGGAGCATTTGGCTAGTATTAGGCTCGTGTCTCTCCTTGTTTGTTGAGATGTAGTCCAGGCTGGCTTTCAATTTCCCCGTGAAACCCAGGCTGCGCCTAGACTCCTTCTGTAGCTCAGGCTGGTCTCAAAGTCACTCCTTAGCCCTGGCTGGTCTTAAACTAAGGGTGGTCCTCTTGCCTCCACCTCCCAAGTTCTGAGGTGACAATCGGGGCTGCTGCACCTGATTTAATTCTTCTGTAGTCAGCTAAGATTCTGGACATTGTAGAAATGGGGCAAGGTGGGCCTGAGCTGCAATGCTAATGACCCAAACCAGGAACTGGGTGCACTATGGGACCTTGGGGGTCCCCACAGGTTGGGGTGGTCTGGGCAGGCGATAGGGTATGGGGGATGACTTGGTGCTGAGGGGTGATGGGCACACAGATTCATTTGGTTTCTGTCATTTGCTCTCCGGGGGCCCTGGGCAAGCTCATAAACCCTGTTTCCCTGGCTTCCAGCAGAGGGTTAACACAGAAGGGAAGCACCCCGTTTCCCTGGCTGCCAGCAGAGGGTTAACACAGAAGGGAAGCAGCGTGGTTGCGTGGCTTCCAGCAGAGGGTTAACACAGAAGGGAAGCGCCGTGGTTGCGTGGCTTCCAGCAGAGGGTTAACACAGAAGGGAAGCGCCGTGGTTGCGTGGCTTCCAGCAGAGGGTTAACACAGAAGGGAAGCGCCGTGGTTGCGTGGCTTCCAGCAGAGGGTTAACACAGAAGGGAAGCGCCGTGGTTGCGTGGCTGCCAGCAGAGGGTTAACACAGAAGGGAAGTGCCGTGGTTGCGTGGCTGCCAGCAGAGGGTTAACACAGAAGGGAAGCGCCGTGGTTGCGTGGCTTCCAGCAGAGGGTTAACACAGAAGGGAAGCACCCCGTTTCCCTGGCTTCCAGCAGAGGGTTAACACAGAAGGGAAGCACCCCGTTTCCCTGGCTTCCAGCAGAGGGTTAACACAGAAGGGAAGCGCCGTGGTTGCGTGGCTTCCAGCAGAGGGTTAACACAGAAGGGAAGCGCCGTGGTTGCGGGTGTCAGGACTCAGTTTCTCCTCTGCCCCACAGCTCAGAGCCCCACTGTGGCAGAGACCCTACATCCTGCCTTCTCTGGAGTCCAGCAGTACACAGGTAGAGGCAGCCCTGCCCTGACCCTGTGGCAGACAGTCCTGGTCAAGCCTGTGCCAACTGTGACCATTCACCTCGGGGTCTCACGCCCTGCCCGAGGCCCTTGTCCTTCGCTCGGTCTCTCTACCCCTCCGTGGGTCCCTTAAGCCTGGTGCTCTCTCTGAGTCAGGGCCTGACCACCTCCCCAAAGCCAGGGCTGCACCTGGCTGTTCTCTGGATATAGCCCTGTCCCACCCAACTTTGTGAATCTGACCCCACCTCTTGAGACATAAGCCCACCCAGCGCCTCGCCCGTGAGCCCCACCCAGCGCCTCACCCGCGAGCCCCACCCACTGGGTTCTTCAGAGGTTTCCATCCGGGTCCTCTACTGAGTCATGGCCCTGTTCTCCATCATGACCCCCACCCCTGTCTGTCTTCAGCTCTAGTCCCTACCGCCAGGGACCAGGACATGGGGGTAGAGCTAAGGCCTGAGGAGTGGGCTCAGGGCACAAGGAGGTGGAGGTGCAGGGCCCCAGCTGATGAGGAGCCAGGATGAAGGGCAGAGGCATAGCACAGGGCAGGGACATAGAGCAAGGGGCGGGGCCCACTGCTCAGCCATGGACTAGTCCCTCTGACTATGGCCTCATTCCTTGTTTTTTTGCTACTATGGCTCTGCCTATAGTTCTGCCTTTGTTCGGCCATACCCCGGCCCTGGACCTCATGCAGCCTCTGCTCTGGCCCTGCCCTGCTTGTCCCAGTAAACACATACACCCTGCCGCCCCCCGCCCCAGTTCTTGCTGTGCACTGACCAGGTTCTGGCCCCAACCAGCCTTTCCCACATTTCTGCTTTGCCCCCCTCACCTCTAGCCCCACCCCATCCACGTTCTCACCCTTCAAGTCCAAATGCCATCCCTCAGTCATTCCTCCACTCCAACTATACACCCTCCCAACCCACCCCTCAGCCCCGGGTCCTGCCCCTTCAACCCCGCAATGCCCTCTGCCCTGGCCCCACCACTCAATGCAACCTCCACTCTCTGCCTGGACCCACCCTTTACTTCAATCCCGCCCTCAACCCTGGCTCCGCCCCCTCACTAAGCCCCGCCCTCTAACCTGGACCCCTCACTTCAGCCCCGCCAACTACCCTGGCTTTGCCCCTCACTCAGCCCCACCCGCTGCACTGGACCCCTTCACTTCAGCCCTGCCCACTACCCTGGCTCTGCCCCTCACTCAGCCCTACCCTCTGCCCAGGACCCTTCATTTAGCCCCGCCTTCTGCCCTGGCCCCTTCATTCAGCCCCGCCCTCTACCCTGGACCCTTCACTTCAGCCCCGCCCTCTGCCCTGGCCCCTTCATTCAGCCCCGCCCTCTACCCTGGACCCTTCACTTCAGCCCCGCCCTCTATCCTAGACCCTTCATTCAGCCCCGCCCTCTATCCTAGACCCTTCATTCAGCCCCGCCCTCTATCCTAGACCCTTCATTCAGCCCCGCCCTCTACCCTAGACCTTTCACTCAGCCCCGCCCTCTACCCTAGACCCTTCACTCAGCCCCGCCCTCTACCCTAGACCCTTCACCTCAGCCCCGCCCTCTGCCCTGGACCCTTCACTTCAGTCCTACCCTCTACACTGGCTCCGCCCCTCACTCAGCCCTGCCCCTGCCTTGGACCCTTCATTCAGCCCCGCCCTCTACTCTGGACCCCTCACTCAGCCCCGCCCCCTGCCATGGACCCTTCATTCAGCCCCGCCCCCTGTCCCGGACCCCCTCACTCAGCCTCGCCCCCTTTCCCGGACCCCCTCACTCAGCCCTGCCTCCTGCCTCTGCTCTCTGCAGCCATGTACCCCACCGCGGCCATCGCGCCAGTGGCGCACGGCGTCCCGCAGCATCCGCACCTCCTGCAGCAGCAGCGTGAAGGTGAGGCGACCCCTGCCAGCCCCGCCCTCACCTGCACCGCTGACCTCGCCCCTCCGTGGAACGGCGGCCCTTGCGTTTCCCATCCCCTATGGACAAGCGAGGAAACCCCATTTTTGGTGCGCGTTTGTGTAAGGAGGCATCTTGGGTAAACTGAGGCCTTCCCAGTGAAGCACGGCCTATGGAGGGCATGCGGGAGGAAGCAGGAGTCCGGAGTCCGTGGAGGTATCTTGGGTAAACTGAGGCCTTCCCAGTGAAGCACGGCCTGTGGAGGGCATGCGGGAGGAAGCAGGAGTCCGGAGTCCCGCAACCTAGAGCCACTCTCATCGTTTTCTGGCTGGGCACTGTGGCCAGTGCCTCAGTTTCCCTATCTGCTGCTCTGCTCAGGTGTCCTGTCCCCGCCTGTGTAGGCCAGGAGGCATTAAGAAGCTCCTGGTGTCCCCTCCTTTACCCACTGCCTGTGGAGCACGAGGGGCTGGGGAGAGGTGAAGCCTCAGACCAGCCCTGTGGCGCGGGTGCCCGAGAGGAAGGACCCGCCCTCAGCTGTGAGGAGGAGCTGGGCTTGGAGCCTAGTTCTGGCCTTTGAGGGACAACCCATGTCCCTGGACTATTCCACTGTGGGCCACATCTTGTCTCCCAGACACTGTGCTGCTAAAGCCACCAGGAGGACATTTTTATCTGACTGTTGGGGACTGCCTCCTTCAACTCTAGGCCAGGATGGCTCAGCAGGAAAAAGCTCTAGCCATCAAGACCCTGAGTAGTTCGGTCCCCAGAGGCCACATGGTGGCGCCTCATGCGGGTTGTCCTCTGACCTCCACACAGGCACTGTGGCACACGCGCTACAACTAAAATTAGACAGACAGACAGACAGACAGACAGACAGATAGACAGACAACCTCTATACCTCCCAGCTACAGCCCTGGCTCCATCGTCTAAATGAATTCTCTCTCTCTCTCTCTCTCTCTCTCTCTCTCTCTCTCTCTCTCTGTATGTGTGCACACATGTGTGTGTTTGTGGGTGTGTTTGAGACTAGGTCTCACTGTCTGGCTCACACTAGACTCATAAACACAGCAATCCTCCTGCCTCAGCCTCCCGAGTCTCGGGATGACTGACATGCGTGTGCCATCATCTTGGCCTCCAGGCTTTGAAATATTGTCAGGGGTGTCTTCGACAGCACAAGGCCCACAGGGTCACCGCTGAAGCCCCCGCAGCCTCCCCCATAGCCCCACCACCTGCCTCCGCTGACCTGGCCTGGAGGAGTTTGGGGAGTCTGGGAGGGTTCAGGGTGGGGAAGGAGAAGGGTCTGGGTTTGGCTCTGGCTGGGTGAATGGCATATGGGAGGGATCAAGGCTCTTCAGGCTCACCTCTGCTCCCCACCATTCTATCGGGGAGTCTCAAGAAGCCCCCCACTGCATCCACAGTCAGAGACAAGGACTGGACCCCAGCCCAGGGGGGGTCCACCTCCTCTCCTTGGGGGCTTTATGTCTTTCTCTCCCCCACCTACAGGTCCCGAAGGCTGTAACCTGTTTATCTACCACCTCCCCCAGGAGTTTGGAGACATGGAGCTGACGCAGATGTTCCTCCCCTTCGGCAATATCATCTCCTCCAAGGTGTTTATGGATCGGGCTACCAACCAGAGCAAGTGTTTCGGTGAGTGGACCGGCCTGGAATCCCCAGTGAGGGGCTGGGGGCGTGGTCAGGGTGGAGCCCCGCCTAGAATCCCCAGTGAGGGGCTGGGGGCGTGGTCAGGGTGGAGCCCCGCCTACAATCCCCAGTGAGGGCGGGGGGGGGGGGTCAGGGTGGAGCTCCGCCTAGAATCCTCAGCGAGGGGCTGGGGGCATGGTCAGGGTGGAGCTCCGCCTAGAATCCCCAGTGAGGGGCTGGGGGCGTGGTCAGGGTGGAGCCCCGCCTACAATCCCCAGTGAGGGCCTGGGGGGGTCAGGGTGGAGCTCCGCCTAGAATCCTCAGCGAGGGGCTGGGGGCATGGTCAGGGTGGAGCTCCGCCTAGAATCCTCCAGTGAGGGGCTGGGGGCGTGGTCAGGGTGGAGCCCCGCCTAGAATCCTCAGCGAGGACTGGGGGCGTGGTCAGGGTACTGTGCCTGCCTGGTGTGTATAAGATTCTAGGAAATTCCTCAGTACCACATCAGTGTTATAGGAAGAAAACAAGACTGTGGCCCCATATCACATGGGAAGTTTACTGGGCTGGATGGGGTGGGGGTGAGGTCCCCATCCCTAGGGACATACCCGATGCCGGGACCACTGCCCCTCACCAACTCCAGTCACTTTGTCCCTTCAGGATTCGTGAGCTTTGACCACCCGGCCAGCGCGCAGGCGGCCATCCAGGCCATGAACGGCTTTCAGATCGGTATGAAGAGGCTGAAGGTGCAGCTGAAGAGACCCAAAGACCCAGGACACCCGTACTGACCATGCCCACAGCCCCTCCGCGCTGTGGGCCTGGCCCCAGGTGAGCCGCCAGGCGGCCCTGTGCCCTGCCCAGCCCTGGTATCATCTAACTAACCGTCCTCCTATCCCAAGCTCACTCTCCCAATCCTGGGGGCGGGAGTGATGCACCAGGAGGCCACCTGGGGATAAAACCCTCCCCCATCACCTTGCGGCTTGGGTGGCCCAGAGGGTGGAGAGGAAGCTAGGCGCTCCCACCAAGGGGGCTTCCCAGGGAAAGTTCACTCCAGAGGTGGGTTTGTGGGTCTGGGGTGCAGAGTGTGGTGGAGCTTCTAGCCAGTCCTCTGAAGCTGTTCCCCAGCCGAGAAGCTCTAAAACAGAGAGGAGACGTTCAACACACACTCAGGTCTGGGTTCCTAGGTCTTGACCTTGGAATGTTTGGCCCAGAACTGAAGCAGAGGAGATGGGGACCCCCTATGTCACAGCCTTCTAGTCCCCCACCTCTGTCCCCACCAGCTCCCACAGCCCTGTCTTCTAATTTCATGTCCATTGCGTTAACAAATCCCAGAGCGTATGCCACTCACCAACTCGCAAAACAAACAAAAAGCCAGATCTGCCCCAAACAAACAAAATCCCAAATTCCAGTTCCCATCAAAGCCACATTCTCAGCACGTCTCTGGGACTGAACAAATACGAGGCAGCATCACCTGTACACGGTCTCATGGAGGTGACAGCTCGGCCACCTCATACAGCCCAGGAATACGTTCGTTTCTTTCTTTCTTTTTTTTTTTTTTTCTAACCACCTCGCCCAGGGTCTGGTAGAGCTGAGCAGTCTTTAGTCCTTCAGTGTTTTTGTTTGTTATCTGGGTTTTGGGGTTTTATTTATTTTATTTTAGTTTCCATTAGGAAACCAGTCAATCAGGAACAAATCCCCAGGACATCTGCCAGGTCTTCACTTTTCACCCAGTGTCCTGGGCTAAATGTCCCCAAACTGATGGTGACTGTCAGAAACTGTGGTTTTGAAAACACTGGGGTTTTCTTGCCAGGACAAATGGGGCAGGGTGTTCTGTACCCCACTCCCCTCCCTTCCACTGTTCCCTAATGCCCCCCCCCCACATCCTCCCTGGGTTGAGTGGTTCTGCTTCCAACTACCCCAGGACATTTATGTAAATTACAGCCAAGTTTGAACACCAGCCCTCCCAGTGACTCCCCCTTCCCCATCTGTCTCCCTACATAGGCCCCCCCAATTCCAAAGCCACCAAGAGCCACATGGGGCACAAAATGTCTCACGGCATGTCATGGGGGGGGGACAGGAGTCTTGAGCCCGGGTCTGAGGGGTCCATACACTGCCAATCTCCACCCGCCCCTGGACTCGGGAACACACCCCCCGTCAGACTCGGTGGCTTTCCAGGCCAGCTAGTACCCCCTTAGCCAGAACCCCACTCCCCGTTCCCTGTAGCTGCGTGTGAGAACACACAGCATAGACTATGTATTTTTGGAGTATGAACCACAGGGGCCAAACAGCTCTGAGCCGGCCACGCATGGGACCAAGGACAGAAGAAGAGGCCGGCCGGCTGGAGGCCGCCCCACCCCCGGACGCCAAACCAGGACCCTGCCAACACCATATACCTCCAGTTCTTGGGGTCCCCACGGCTGCTACCACCTCCCGCGTCTAGGGCTCCCCTCCACACACACCCTTCCCGCTTTCACAGCCTTACTTGGGTGACCAGGTGTCCTTAGCTTCCCACTGGGGAAGCCTCCTGCCCCCAGATTGCCTGCCAAGTGTCCCCTCCCACCGCCCCCAGGTGCTCCCCACTGCCTCCAGCTGTTCCTCCCATGTCCCCCACGGCCCCCGTGCCCCCGACTGTCCTTCAGGTGCCCCCTCCCCCATCCTCCAATCACCAGCCTTGAACTGAAGGTCTCTACCGAGGTCGCCCCAAGTCGGTCGGACGTGGCCACACAGACCGCCAGACCTGGTTGCTGGCACCGTGGATCTACACTCTGATTTATTTTCTTTCATTTTTGCTTGTGGTCCTTTTCAAGACCACAAGGAAGGGCGGGGGGTGGGGAGACTCACTAATAATCCGCTTCTGTTTCCTAGCTGGGGGATTGGGAAGACTTTGGTGGGGAGCCCCCCTGTATATTACCCCCTGCCCACGCACGCACCCACTGCTAAGCACAGAATCCTTAGTTTGGACATCCCACCATGGGGAGGGGAGTCCGGATCCCTTCCGACGTGTCCAAAAGCAAAACAGAAGAGATTTTAAAAAAATAAGGTTAAAAAATGCAAAAACAGATTTTTTCAAAAAAAAAAAAACTTTTTGTTTCTACCAACATGTTTGTTGACTTAGCCAAAACAAAGGGGAAAAAAGTAAAAAAAAAAAAAAAAAAAAAAAAAAAAAAAAGAAATCCCCTCCCCGATTCTGCCCACCTTGTTTCGCGTCCCGGTTCTGAACATTCCTACAGTGAGACTGTGTTCCGTCCACGTGCGAGTGTGGCCCCAGGGTCACCCGCAGAGTGCGTGTGGCGTGCGCTGGCGTGCGCACCGTCATTCATGTTTACGAGCTGTAAATACATTTTTATACTCCACTCGAGAGACCCTATGTGATTTGTACGACGGCCTTTATTTCTGGTACAATGAATTTCGTGAAATCTCAACTTCAGACTGAATTTTGGAGACAGCAGAGAGAGGATGGGGGCGGTGGAGGGTGGAGAGGATATATGGGCGCTAGTCCCCCTGCCTTCTGTTTGTGTGCGGAGGAGCTAGGTCTCAACGTCAAATCACCTCTCTTTGGTCTGAAAAAGAAAACAAAAAAGCTAAAAATTTATTTAATAAAAGTTTTACTTGTTAGCAGCGATTCTCTCTCCCCGTGTTTTCCTGTGTGTGGCACTGTCTGGGCCTGAGTAACAGCCCAGTGTGTGAATAAAAGACTCTTATGAGCTGCTTCATGCTGGCGCACATCCTTAACCCCAGCAGTCGGGAGGCAGAGGCAGGAGGATCTGTGAGTTTGAGGCCAGCCTGGTCTACAGAGTGAGTTCCTGAACAGCCAGGGCTACAGAAAAAAAACCCTGTCTGGAACACACTCCCCCCCCCAAAAAAAAATAAAAAGTTTCTTCCCATTTATCATCTGGGCATTTCTTCTGTCATTTGGAAATGTGGCTCAAACGTCTGTGAACATTCACCAGCAAGTTTCTTTGTGGAATTGTTTCAGGATTCACCTGGGTGACGGAGAAGTAAAACTGGCCCTGCCCAGAATCCCCCAGTGAGGGCTGGGGGCGTGGTCAGGGTAGAGCCCCGCCTAGAATTCCCAGTGAGGGCTGGGGGCGTGGTCAGGGTAGAGCCCCGCCTAGAATCCTCCAGTGAGGGACTGGGGGCGTGGCTTTGCTGGTCACTTCAGACAAGAGGGCTTTTGATGAACATGCCCTGAGCTCACTCCACCTTCTCCTGAACACCCCGAGTTTGAATCCAGGTAAGAACCCCTCTTGGCTGCGGAGCTTATGAGACTCAGTTTACCCCCTCTGAAAAAAGCGGATTGATGTGTCAGCACTTCGAGCCTGCAGCAGAGGCAGCAGACAGCGTATCTGAGCGATGGAGGGAGCATTTGCTGAGCGCCTGTTGTGTGCAGCACACTGGTTTGGGGCAATTTGTGTAGGCCGTGTGACAGCAAAGAATAACCATGCCCAAAGCTTTAGCGGGTTCCCTAACGTTTGCAATATCAGCGCCACCTCCACCCACTTCTCCAGCCCCTTTCTCCCAGGCGCCTTCTTCCCACCCGGAGGAGCAGCGACTGTGTCCAGGGTGGGCCTGCGCAGGCGGCACTCACCCTTCGCCCGTAGAAATAATGTCATCGGGCCAAAATAAACGTCCCCTGGGAGAGACGGAGGCCGGAGGCCGGTGGGATGCAGACCAGCCTGGGCAGCACCATGAAATCCGGACTGAAGACAGAATGACAAAGTGGAAAAGACGAGGCTGAGTGAAAGAAAATAAGTAAATTTTAAGATAAATTTCAAAGTGAAATTAAATTTTGAAACAAAGCAAATTCATTTCAAAAGACAATTAACTAACTTTTCAGATAAACGACCTACAAAATGCAGGCGACAACCCGCACATAGAGTTAGGTCACCTGTGGCCATGGCTCTGCCTTCGCAGCTATGAATCCGCTATGACATCATCAGGGTTGTGTGGAGGTCAGAGGTCAGAGATGAATGTCCAGGTCTTTCCCGGTCGCCCCACACTCTTTTTTGTTTGTGTTTTTGTTTTTTGTTTTGTTTTGTTTTACGAGACAGGGTTTCTCTGTGGCTTTGGAACCTGTCCTGGAACTAGCTCTTACAGACCAAGCTGTCCTCGAACTCACAGAGATCCACCTGCCTCTGCCTCCCGAGTGCTGGGATTAAAGGTGTGCGCCACCACAGCCCGGCCACTCTTGTTTTTTGAGACAGCGTCTTCCTGAGCCTGCAGCTCATCAGTTAGCCCAGGATGGCCCGCAAGCCCGAGTTCTCTTGTATCTGCCTCCCACAGCCACACCTGGGTTTTGACGTGGACACTGGGGATTCGAACTCTGGTCCTCATGCATCACCGGAGCCACGCCTAACAAGTTCCTCCTGGTCTCTGCAGGGTCCCCCAGTCCCCCTATTACTGCCTTTGACCCTCAGTCTGGTCAGCCAGAGGGAGGTTGGGTGTCCCCCGACTCCACCCCCTCCTTCTACAGCTGGGGAAACTGAGGCCCAGATGTGAGAGGGCTGGTAGCCCTGGACTATGACGTCTCTCTGTTCCCTCCCCACGGCTCTACATCTGGGGTGACTATGGGGGAAGCCGACGACCACAAGATGCCAAGGCAAATTACAGCTGGGGGGCGGGTGTGCAGCTGGGGGTCTGGGTTTCGACTGTGGGTGTGTGAGGCTGCATAGGGGTGTGGCTGCGGAGGGGCATTGCGACTGCAGGGGGGAGGGGGGAGGCTGGGGGGATTGCGGGTGCGGGGGGTGAGGTTGGGGGGCATTGCAACTGCGGGGGGTGAGGCTGCGTGGGGGAGATTGCGGCTGGGTGGGTCAGTGAGGCTACAGGCGATGGTTTGGACTGAGTGTCCGGGTTTTGGGGTGTGGTTGCAGGCGGGGTTGGGGTGATTCAGAGGGGTGAAGCGGCTGTGGGGGGTTGGGGGGCTCCCGGCTCCTCCCTTCAGGTTGCCAGACCATGTGATATGGAGAAGCCTCTGTGGTAACCAGAGGATTGTCCAGTGTTAGCAAAGCTCTGCTCCATGACTCAGTCCAGAGGGCAGAGCGCTCATTCTGTGGCTGGTGCCAGTCCGGGTGCCCATGGGGATGTGGCACTTACCCCCTCTGAGACTCAGTTTCCTTTTCTGCAAAGTGGGGACAGAGGGGAAACGCGGACCGGAGCACAGCAGCTGCCGGACCGGAGCACAGCAGCTGCCGGACCGGAGCACAGCAGCTGCCGGACCGGAGCACAGCAGCTGCGCTCCCCGAGCTCCGGACTGAACTCTGGGCCTCCCCATCCTGTTAGGATGCCTCAGGCGGAGGAGGGCAGGTCTGGAGTGCTGAAGAATGCACCGGGGCCCTCGGGTGCTGAACAGAAGAAAGGAGAACCCGGACGAAGGACGAGCCCTGTACCCAGCATGTCCCTGTCCCTCATCCACCCCTCACGGAAGAACAGAGACCAACTCGCCAGGGCCACTGCTGCCTTCCTGCTGCGCACGCAGAGCCAAGCCATGCGGTCGTTTGAGCCACGGCAGAGCCCTTGTTCTCTGCGTTGGGGACATCGTTGATGTTCCATACACACCGTGAGAATAAGCAAGGAGATTGAGTCCACCGCCTCCGCAGCCATCTCTGCCGTGACTCTGGGAGGATGAAGAAAAATACAGACCAACAGAACATCGATGGTGCTTTTGGGGAGGAGGGCATTTTTATTTTTGAGACAAGCTTTTGAGTCCTTCTGACTGAGGCCCCACCCCAATAGCCACTGGGTTCCCTCCTCCCACAGGATACCCAGCGCATGCCCCTGTTACCCACTGCACTGATCATGAAGCCACTGGCCACTGCCATGTGTGTTGCACACGTACCACCACGCCCTTCCTGACGGACACCCTAGGGAAGATATCCAGCTGTTCCTCAGACCCGGGGCTGGTGGTTGGTTTTGGATTCGTGTTGACTGTTGATACTTATTTACTGTATAAATATAATTTATCATTTGTATCAAAAAAATAAAAAATAAATAAATAAATAAATAAATAAAAAAGTAAAAAGAGACAAGCTTTTGCTAGGTAGCCCAGGTTAGCCTCAAACTTACAGCAATTCTCCTGCCTCAGCCTCCTACACGCTGACATGACAGGCCTGTGCCACTACACACTGGGCTAGTTCCTACTCTCACCATTTAAACACAGGCATCCAGAGAGGCCAAGTCACTCACCCAAAGTCACACAGCCTGGGCACACACACCCCCCCCACACCCCACCGCCTTCCCTCACCGATATCCCTGGACTTGGAGGAGCCCTTGGTGTTCTTGGTCCAAGTCCCCAGCCTGTTGGAGGCGGGAAGGCCCTGGGGCGCGCTGGCCCAGCTCAGCAAGGGCAGGCGGGGGCAGCGGTGGTGCTTCCGGGCGGGGGGGGGGGGGCTTGGGGAGAGGGGGGGCTCATTCACAAATCCCAGGCTGCCGTGATGGCAGCCGCCTGCCTCTCGGGCTGTGGGTGGCCTCTGTCCCCGCCCTCCAGCTCGCCCTCCCTGGCCGTGTCCCCCCTCCCCTGTCTGTCTCCGACTCACTGGGCTCCTTGGGAGCCGAGCACCGGGACCTCCGGGGACATTGTGGCCCAGCATGGAGGTGCCGGGGCCCCCCGTGTCCGGGAAGCCAGGGGAGACGTCGGTCAAATGGCAACTGTGCTTCGACGTGACGGCGAAGACGTGGTGGATGGTGAGTGCTGGGGGCCGGGACCCCTCTGCGCGCTCACAGTGGGGACACAGATAGGGAAGGCGGCCGAAGCTGCTAGGCCTCACCTTGGGGCTTCGCGCGATCCCCGGGTTCCCAGGGGCTTGTGACCCGCTCCGGGCAGAGATGTGCCGGGATTGTCTTTCTGTCGGGTGGATGTCGCCCTACACTAGGAAAATTTCTGGAAGCTTCTGGGGGGATCCAGGGATGGACTCAGCCACGAGAGAGGGCAGCCGCATGGCCTGGTCCGTCCAGCTGCCCAAGATCCTCTAGGCTGACTGTCCCCTCGGTGGGCCTCCGCCATGCGGTTCCGGGTCACACACTGCTCTGTGACCTTGCGGTGTGTCCCACCCAATCTAGGCCACAGCTTTCTCAGCCGGGATGTGGCCTATGGCCAAGACTTGTGGGGCACCTAGACTTCTGCGGGTCCTGGAGACAGCTGGGCCTTGAGGTGGGATGAGGGGCCTCATGGCCGGTACTGACCCCCCTCGTAGCTACTTTCGGGAGACAATGTACGCAGTAGGCGCTCCTGATCCCACCGTGCTCGGTCAGCATTTATTGAGCATCTACTGTGTCCCAGTCTTCCCCACCAGAGGGGTCCGAGAACTAAATAAGGACAGGAAATAGATGGAAATACTTAGGGTGGAGGGACCTAGAGGGACGCAGGGGACTGGGGTGGCCCCGCAGAGGGAAGTGGGGTGTTCTCAGACCACAAACTAGGAGAAGCCAGGGGACTGAGCTGTCAAAGCCACACACAGGGAGGGCTGGGGTCGGAGGGGGTCCGGGAGATCTGGAGATGGTAGAAAAAAGCCCAGTCCCAGCATCCAAAAGAAAGAGACTAGGGGATCTCTGTGAAGGACAGCCTGGTCTATGCTGCAGCAAGTTCAGGACAGCCTAAGCTACACAGTGAGATCCTATGTCAAAATAAAATAAAATAAAATAAAATAAAATAGGGGCTGGACAGTGGTGGCGCACGCCTTTAATTCCAGCACTCAGTAAGCAGAGGCAGGTGGATCTCTGTGAGTTTGAGACCAGCCTGGTCTCCAGAGTGAGTTCCAGGGCAATCAGGGCTACACAGAAAACCCTGTCTCATTTTTTTTTTTTAAAAAAAAAAAAAAGGTAAGTAAAATAAAATATAAATAAATAAAACCAGAAGCGGCTGGAGTGTGCGTGAGTGGCAAAGCATCTCCCTGTCATGTGTAAAGGCCCTGGAGCCACTGAAAAATAGAAAATAGAACCCAGCCAGAGGGGGAGGGGACTCAGGGCTGGGCCGGTCAGCATGCTCTTGCATGGAAGGACTGACCCGTGGGTCGTCGTCTATCACCCATACCTTACCTGTAAGGTGGAGCCTGTCTGTCCTGAAGCTCTGTGATTGGCCCTCGGGTCCGCCTGTCCCCGCCTGCCTCGCTGGGGTGGCTGTGGCACCTTTAACTGGAGCTCCTGGACTCGAACCTGGGTCTGCGAGCAGCAAGACAGTCACCTGACCGACCTAGAGTCTCCCTGCTTTACTCATTGGCGACAGGAGACCTTGGCTGAGGCAGCCTGTCCCGTCCACCCTCTAACAGCGTCCCTGCCTCAGTTTCTTTAGCCACTCGCGTGGGGGATGGGTGAGGGACTCCGTTTCCATGAAGGGCTGGCTCTCCACGGGGTGGGTCGGGATTGTGCAACAGTCCCAGGAACCAAGCAGGAGGATTTGTGGTTAGATTCCAGAAGGACTTCCCCTGGCCGCCTTGATTGGCCACCGGTTATGTGTTCTGAAGAGTGGTACCCGGTCCGCCTGGCCTGACTTGTTGGGGAGATCAGAGATCCGAAGTAACCAATGCTTTTGTCAACCTCAGATCCAGAGCGCTCTGAGAAGGGTGAGGATAGGAGCGCACGTGATTAGGAAGAAGTGGACAGCGACGAAACAGAAGCCCAAGGGCGGGGGGACCCAGCGTGCAGAGGCCCTGGGGCAGGATAGAGCCAGGCATTGGGGAGGAGCTGGGAGGAGGCCCCTGTGACTTCAGCCCTTGCTTGCATCCAGGGGCCCAGACCGAGGAGGGGGTGGGAGGCAGAGGTCGAGGCGGACTGCATTGCAGCCCATAGAGCCATGGAGGACTGCACACAGGTGGCTGTCTGCTGCCTTCCGCGGCTGGTCTGCGCCACCCACCACCTCCTGCGCCACTATGCAGCGCAGGGTCCCTGGTCGCTGTCTCCCCAGCCTGCGCCCGCCAGGCCGCCGCCCACTCTGCCCACATCTGAGGCTCCGCGGAGCCGGACAGTCTGCTGCAAACCACGGAATGTTCCCCGGAGCGCCCAACGGGATGTTGGGGGACAGAGGGAGGCGGGAGACCCAGTTGAGAGACAGAGCAGGGCCAAGTCGGGGCCACGGGGCAGCATCGGATCTGTTGACACCCACAGCCCCAGACACAGGAAACAGGGATGCTGTGAAACACTGTGGAAAACTCGGAAATGGAGCCGTGAGGGACTGCTCTCTGTCCACAAGGATGGAACAGGAGGCAGGGATTTGAACCCAAGCCTCTGAGGAAGGAAGGAGCTGAGAAACCACGGGGTAGAAACTAGTCAGACACAGTAGAGAAGATTTCATGAGTGGGGTGGATGGGTGGGTGGGTGAGTGGGTGGGTGGATGGATGGGCGTGTGGGTGGATCAGTGGACAGATGGACACGTGAGTGGTGGATCACTTTGTCGTTATTTCTTGTTGACCGATCGTTGTGCTCAGCTTCCCAGCTAAAGCTTTCTCTCTGTTTGCTGGTGTTTAGAATCCTATCACGGAGGAGCACACCTCTAATCCAGCTCTCTCAGTAGGCAGATGCAGGTTGATCTGTACGAGTGTGAGGTACAGCCTGCTCTACAAAGAGAGCTCCAGGGCAGTCTGGGCTGCACAGAGAAACCCTAGGGGAAATTTTTTGTCTTGTTTTGTTTTGTTTTGTTTTTCAAAACAAGGTTTCTGTGTGACTTTGGGAGCCTATCCTGAAACTAGCTCTTGTAGACCAGGCTGGCCTTGAACACACAGAGATCTACCACCGCCCGGCTTTTGGTGGTGGTGATTTTTAAAAAGGAATAAAAGAGTAAGCTTGCACTGCCCTTGTCCATACACTTTCTGTCCCTGAAATTCAGTCCCAGACTCCACATGTGAAAGGAGAGAGGGTGCCCAGAACCGTGACTGCCACTCTCTGGTTCTTGCTCTGTGGATTGTGTGGTTGGCTGCACCGAAGGCTCCACCTGCTGCCACGTGTGCTCCCCTCGGCTGCTCCTCCTCTCTCTGTCGGCTATGGGCGCTCTCTGAGGTGATGCCCCCCACACTAGGCTCAGGACCCACCACAGCGAAATCAGTGGAAAATTAAATGCTGCCTGTGTGCTTGGGACTGGCTTCTAATGACCTGTTCCTGGGGATTGTTCCCAGCTGGTGCGGCCGGGGTTGGGGCTCCCCCCTTGCCACCCAATTTGAGGGGCACTGGCAATCTTGCAGCTGCAGTAAAGGCTGCATGTGATACAGCCCATGGCCTCGGCGGAGTTGGAGGCAGGGGGATGCTTTCCAGGTTCTGGGGACGGACCCCCTTGGACTCCACCACCCCAGTTCTCATGCTCTCCCTGCCTGTCACCTCCAAACCATGACATCTGCCCCCTGTCTGCAGGGTCTACACGCCCGGCCCGCTGCTGTGTGTCTCTGGGTAAATTGTGGTCCTATTCTGTGCCTGTATCCATGCAGGGAGTCAGGTGCATGAACTGGGTTGTGGGGCG
Source organism: Chionomys nivalis (assembly GCF_950005125.1). Taxonomy (NCBI): domain Eukaryota; kingdom Metazoa; phylum Chordata; class Mammalia; order Rodentia; family Cricetidae; genus Chionomys; species Chionomys nivalis. Next base: position 6,824,373 of record NC_080091.1, on the reverse strand, counting down.
TCCGCTGCTTAGGGGCCCTTCCCGTTCTGACCTTCCGAAAGAAACCTGCAGATTATTGAGGAACCCACATGTGTGCACTGGTGGACCTCAGTGGTCAGAGCGCCTGCTCTGTACCACATGATCATGGCGACGCAGGCCAGCCTTGGCTATATAGTGAGTTCCAGGCCAGCCTGGGTTACGTGACACTGCCCGATTTGGGAGTCCCAACCCATCTCAAGCCGAGTACACAAAATGCCACCAGAGATGCTCCACGGATGTTGTGTATATAAAAAAACCAGAAATCAAAGGTGTGGAGCCAGGCACAACTGAACCCAGCGTCGGTGTGCACTTCCCAGGACTGAGAGATAACATCTCCTGCAGACTGATTTTATGTTCAACTGGGGCATCCTGCACCGGGCCCCAGCAGCTACATAAGAATTGGTGTATCCTATCCGGGGCGGTGTAGAGCGCTGCCCACTCAAACCTGCGGCCATGGTGCAATGCTGGATGAGGACGCTAGAGGGCAGCGCAGGACCGCGAGCCGCCGTCCGCAACTGAGGACGCTCGGTGTGCAGGGGGGGCTGCAGGTGTCTGTGGGTGACGCAGGTGTCTACGAGTCACTGTACTTCACTGTAGGGGACGTCAGGTGACTAACCCACGAGCATTTGAAAAGCAGGTGATCTTCTGTGTTTGAGTGACTGTCCGGTTTGGAGCCAGGTGTCCTACATTGTGTATTTTATGCATGGTTAACTTTTAAAAATTTTTTTTGTTATTATTTTATGTTCACTGGTGTGAGGGTCGGATACCCTAGAACTGGGGTTACAGACAGTTGTGAGCTGCCATGTGGGTGCTGGGAATTGAACTCAGGACCTCTGAAAGAGCAGCCAGTGCTCTTAACCGCTGAGCAATCTCTCCTGCCCCTGGTTGACTTTTTTCTTCAGTTTTAAGCATGAATCCAGGGTCTCCCTCAAGTTAGGCAGGTTCCGCCACTGACCACGCCCCCAGCCCCTCACTGGGAGATTCTGGGCGGGGCTCTTCCATGACCACGCCTCCAGCCCCTCTGCTGGGGGTGGAATTCTTTGTGGAGCTCTACCCTGAGTTATGCCTCCAGTCCTGAGTCCTGGTTTTCTTTGCCCAGGCTGGTCTAGGATTCATTATCATCCTACCTTAACTTCCAAAATATCTGAAAGGATAGTCCCGTTTGTCCCTTGGTACTCGTTTCTAAGCTGGCTGTCACAAAGGCTTCTCTTGAAGGAGAAGCTTAGTGCTGGGAGCTGGCTCTGCCGCTGACCCCACAGGAGGCTCGCCACCGTCTGTCAACCCAGTTCCAGGGGATGTGACATCTTACCATGTCGGGGAAACACGCACATCAGGAAGGATAACTGTGGCCAAATCGTGCCCATGACAACCACACATTGGCTCTGTCAGAGCAGAGGACAAAATACAGAACGAGTGGTGTGGCCATTTACCAATAAAACTTTATTAATAAGCTGGGTGTCCGTGATCTAGGGGTGGAACTCCTCTGGCAAACTCAGTGTATGGCCAGAAGTTCTCGCTGATGAGACTAGTCCCCCACCCCCATGCGGTCACCATCCTTTGCCAATGGACACGGAGTCCATCTTGGCGGCAACAGGTAGACCCCTGCGGCTGTAGTTTGACACATGATTCTGCACAGATGAAGAATTCCTCATCCAAGCTGCTTAGGACAGTTTACTGGGTGGGGTGGTACTCACATGTTGTGTCTCCAACCCCAATACAAGTTTCTGGGTTGTTTGCTATTATTTAGTGTGCCAAGTGTATACACACATGCAGTCATTTAGCTCCTACCTTACTCCTGGCTTTTAACTCATTACGCACACATCCAGGCTTTGCAAATCCATTTCCCAGGGACCAGGCCTTGGGTTGATTCAAGGTCCCAACAGGCCTCACGGCCGGCCCTGCTCGCTGCTGAGCCAGGTGAGACGGTTCCCAGGGCGTCGAGCCCCTGTGCCCAGCCTTCCGACCTGGAACCTGGCCAGCTGGACTCAGCCTTCTGTACAAATATCCCCCGCAGAGGATGGGGGAGGGTGGGGAGGAGGAGGGCAGCCCCCCTCCCAAACCCGTTGCAGAAACCCATCCCTGCTGCTGTTTGTTCTGCTCTCGGGTAGTGGGGTCAGGACAGGGAGCCCCGGGCCACACCTCTGTGCCCTGGCCACTCCTTCTCTGTACCCCTACAGTGACCCCTCAGACCGGTCACATCTGAGCCTCAGTTTCCCCCCAAAGAGGAAGCATATTTAATAGCCTTGAGTCCAGTCTGCAGAGTGTGTATTTAGTGCCAGTTACTCTCCTGATCATCGGTTACTGGAGGCCACCTATGTGCCTGGCACGCAGGTTATTTAGGCAACTGGCATGCCAGGCTTGCCCAAACAAGGGTGCTGAAAAAGCCATACAGTAAGAATTCACTTAACCCCAGGACGTGTCAACGCCCGTCCCCACCCCTTGGTAGGACACCTGGGTGGAAGTGAGCCTCCGGCCTGCTGTAATGCATGGCAACTAAGGTGCAGGTTCAACATGCTTGTCATTCGCCGACCAGAAGTAGCAGCTGCCCCACAGTAGGACAAGCCGGGGGTGCGGGGGGACAGAAGTGAAGCCCTGGGACTGTCACACAGGAATCCAGGTGTTTCTGTACCCTGAGGACCCTGTGTGAGGCCTCAAGAGCCCCATCTCCCTCGTTCCCCAGGGTTTAAGAACCTGGAGAATGATGGTCACTGCTTCTGACACCTCTGCTTGGTCCCTCTTAACCCACGGAAAGCGAAGGCAGGGAGATCAGGAGTTCAAGGCCAGCCTGGGCCAGTTAAAGGCACAAATCTTAAAAATAAAAGTGGACTGGGGGCGTGGTCATAGTGGAGCCCCGCCTAGAATACCCAGTGATGGGCTGGGGCGTGGTCATGGTGGAGCCCCACCCACAATTCCCAGTGAGGGGTTGGGGGCGTGGTCAGGGTGGAGCCCCGCCTACAATTCCCCAGTGAGGGGCTGGGGGCGTGGTCAGTGTGGAGCCCCGCCTACAATTCCCCAGTGAGGGGCTGGGGGCGTGGTCAAGTCAGACTGGGTTTCTCAGAGCTGGGGGGTTACTTTTCCTGTGAGCAGAGCTGCGTCTTGAGCCCGCCGTGGGGTGCCATCTGTCCCTCACCCCTCAGCCTGGTGCCCGGTGGTCCCCAGAGGTGGAGCATTAAGGTCACCGTGTCTGTCCTTAGTTCACTTAGGAGTTTCAGCTTTTCCCCTCAGCCACAGCGCTTCTGGGAGTCTGAGTGACAACTTCCGCCCCTGGGGCAGCCCCCCAACTTCCTGCCGTGGCTGCTTACCCCAGTGCCAGCCCCTGCCCCGCCTGCGTCCTCCAGGACCATCGGATGTCAGGACAGTCCACACATGGGGATACTGAGGCACAGAGCGTGACTTTCGGGTGGCAGCGCCACAGGGGCTGGGGTCAGGGGAGTGAAGGACCCATGGCATCTGGCTGTCATGTCAGCACCTCCTGCCTCAGTTTCCCTATGCGGGGTGAGACGCCAGGCGGACGTGCCTGGAGCTGGCGAGGGGGGAACCCCGGAGCCGCGCTGGGCGGACCCCGGCGTGTGCGGGCAGCTCTGGGGCTGCAGGCGGCTCTGGTGCCTACGCCCAGGCGTGTGTGCCAGGCCCGCCGGGCAGCAAGGCCGGGAAGATGTGCTTGGCTCAGCTCAGCTGCCTCCTCCTTCGCTGCAGAGAAACGTGAAGAGAAGAGGGTGCAGTTCCTCTCCCGCTCCAGACACCCCCACAGCTGGAAGTTCTACTAGCTGTCTAACTCGAGTCGTCGTCCCCCCACTTTCCAGGTGGTTTAGAAAATTCCAGAGGGAGGAGGGGTCTCACAAAGGAGGTCAGAGAGTCCTCGCCTCCTGGCCCGCCCAGTTTCCACGTGCGAGCCAGGGTGATCTGCTTGCTTCAAGCAGCCAGAGCGCTGGAGAACACCCGGCCTCAGTTTCCCTATCTGCAAAAGGGAGGCAGTGGTGCTGGCGAAGTCGGGCGCACTAGCTGACACCCCTCCTCAACCACAGGGCGGATTCGGCCCAGCTTCCGCTCAGGGAGGCTCAGAGGCAGCGACCCCCAGAGTTCACGCCGTTAATCCCTGCGCAAGTGAGGGCAGCACCAGAAAAAAAGATGAAGTCGGCGACGTCGGGGGCAGCTGCCAGCGCGACCAATCAGAGGCCGCGGAGCTGCACTCTGGCCAATCAGAAGCCAGCTCAGAAGGACCCCAGCCATTAGTCTCCCCCGAGGATCCGGGTCCCGCCCCCAGGTGACAGGCATGGGGAGGAGCTCGTCCGCAGAGCTAGCCTGAGGCCGGGTTCCCCGCCAGACGCCCCGGTTCAGATTCATTCACACTCAACTCTTTGCTTTTGAGTTGAAAAGACTCACATAGCCCAGGCTGACCTCCAATTGTGTAGCCCGAGGATGACCCTCCAGCTGGGGTGATGGGACCCCCCTGCCCAGACCTGCGGGTCATCTGAGGCTGAGGACTCTGCTGGGGGACTGTAGCCGGTGATAGCTCATGCGCCCACCATTCACTCCTGAAACACGTGTGCCCACGTCTGCCTCCCCAGCCGCGAGGCTCACGTACAGGGATCTGGAATTGAAGGTCAGCCTGGGCTACACAGTGCATAGGGCAGCCTGGGCTACACAGTGGATAGGGCAACCTGGGCTAAGTGATCAGAACTTGTCCCCCAAACTGAAAGTCAATAGAGAAGGTTCCGGGAGTGCGGCTGTGGGGTGCTTGCAGCGCGTGCGCCGTTAGAAAAGTCCTTCAACCACAGAAGAGTTTGGCCTCCCACCCTGTCAGTCTTTTTGTAGTAAAGAGTTTGAAGGTCACAGGGTCTAGCCAAGTTCGAACCCCCGGCCCAGCAGTTCTTTGCTGTGCGACTTTGGTGCCATCTGTCACCCTCTCTGTAAACTTGGTCTTCGGCCCAGGCTGGCTTTGAACCTAAGCTAATCCTGCTGCCTCAGGCTTCCCAGTGCTGGGATGACAAGTGTGTGTCACGACCGGGGCATAGTTGAGAGACACAGGAATCTCCTGCCTCAGACGTGAAAATATTTACTCTCTGGTTTTTGCACAACAACGACAGAAAGTTGACTGACCTCGGAACTAATGCGCCATCATGGAGAAGGCATCTCGGTGCCCAAATGAGTTGGTATTTGAAAGACCTGGTGGCTCAGGCCTGTCACCCCAGTGCTCAGGGGGTGGAGACAGGAGGGTTGGGAATTCAGGGTCATCCTTAGCTACCCATGGAATTAAATGTGTGGTCTTATGGCTATCCTGGACTACATGAGACCCTACCTTTAATAAATACATACAGTCTGGTGGCAGTGGTGGCACACTCCTTTAATCCCAGCATTCAGGAGCAGAGACAGGCGGATCTCTGTGCGTTCAAGGCCAGCCTGGTCTACAGAGCGAGTTCCAGGACAGCCAGGCTACACAGAGAGAGACCCTGTCTCACAAAAACAAATACACAAATAAAAATGAAATATCTAAAAAGGGCTTAACAGCGAAGAAGCAAATGTGCTCTGCGGACACAGTTACCCCACCGGCCCCCGTGTACAGAGGTGCAGGCTGAGGCTAGGCTATCACCCGGGACTGTAGAGCACAGCACCCTCCACAGTGGGTGGCGGCGCCCCACGGTTGTACCCCGACTTGTTTGCCTGCGAATGGGGAGATGTCCCGCACCCGGCTGCCCTCTGCTCCGGGCACCCCACCCTGTCTGTGCCTGCTGGGATTAAAGCTCTGTAGAATCTACCTTGGCCTAGGACTCACTCTGTAGCCAAGGTTGACCTTGAACTCCTGACCCTCTGGCTTTACTTGGCGTTGGGGGGGGGGATTGAGCCAATGCTTGGCCCTCTCTGGGCCATTCTATGCTGGGGGTGTGCCCCACCTGGCCACGCCCCTACTCACCCCCTCACTGGAGGGATTCTAGGCGGGGCTCCGTCATGACCACGCCCCTGACCACGCCCCAGTCCCTCACTGGGGGATTCTATGCAGTGGCTTCTTCCTGACCACGCCCCCAACCTTGTTTTGATTCAAGCATCTTCACCCTTCCTGACCACGCACCCTGCTGCTGGTCTTGAGCTTGCCATCCTCCTGCCTCCAGCCTCATCCCTGCCTGGCTGCTCCTCCATGCCCTCTCCTCTGCTCTGGCCTCTGTCCAGAGATTGGGGATCAGACTGGGATTAGTCAAACAGGATTAGAGGTGAAAAGAGAAGGGGGCGGCTCCTAGCCATCCGGTGGAGAAGTGCCCCGCCCCCGTCCTCCCCATCAGACACCACCACCGAGCCCTAGAGATGGCAGTGCCGGTGGTGCGCTGCTGGCTTCTCCATGCTGTTCCACCTCAGGGAGGGGAACCGCCCTCTCTGAGCCCCAGGGACTCCGCTGCACGGGAGAGCGGGCTTGGAGTGGGAAGTAGGCCGGGAGTAGCGGGAACCTCCCTGGGGAAGGGATGAGGGAAGGTAACGCGTGTCAAAAGCCCTGAGCAGGTGCAACTTCTAGGTCAGGCTTCTGCCCGCAACCCGGGGCCCGGGCGAGCGGCGGCGGCGGATGCTCGGGGAGGCGCTGCGGCGAGGCGAGGTACGCGGCACTCCGATCCCCGGGGGCGGGGGCCGCCTGGCCGGAGCTGAGCCTGCAGCCCTGGCACCTGTCACTCCCCTCCACAGCCCGGAGGCTCTGGTCGGTGTCGCCTGCACGCGTGTCCGCGACCGCGAGTGTGCACGAGCGCGCGCGCGCGCGCCCGCCCGCCCGCGGGAGGCGGACTGGCGGCTGGGGATGCAGGCGCGGACGCCGGAGCAGTGGCAGCCTCGGTCTGCAGCCGAGGACCGACCGGAGCCCCGGCTGTGGGGGGGAGAGGCGGCGGGGGGCGGGCCGGGGGAGGGTCCGCGGGCGGGGCGGGCGGCTCCCCACGCGCCTCCCCACGCACCTCCCCACGCGCCTCCCCGCCGGCCGTCGCCTCGCCGCACCGCGCCATGGTACGTCTCCGCCCCCGCTCCCACTCCGCGCGGGGGGACTTTCCTGGGGCGCCGCGCGTGGGGTCGGGCGTGGGGGGGCTGCGGTTTCTGGGAAGAGGAGGGAGAAGGACGGTCCGCGTCTTCCTCCCGCCCTCCCTCCCTCGGGGGCGGAGCCGGGTCCGGGCGCCCAGGGGCCCCCGAGCGCGGCGAGGGTCCCCGGTGCGGACGGCGGGGGTGCGCGAGCGGCTCTGCCGCGCGCCCCTCGTCCTCCCGTCCCCCCAGCCCGTCCCCACCCGCGTCCGGGGCTCTCGGCGGCGGCGCGCGCAGCTTAGCGGAAAATGGCCGCTGCCCCGGTCGCCCCGCCCACCGCCGCCGCCGCAGCCCCGGCTCCGCGCTCTGGAGGCCGCCGTTCGGCGGGCGGCGCGGGTGCGCGTGCGCGCGGGAGGAGGCTCCGCGGCGGTCGGGGCGCCGCAGCCGCGTCCTTGGCTGCTCGGGAGGGGAATCCCCGCGCATTTTCGCGGCTCCTAGCATCTTCTAAATATAGATCCGCGCGGCCGAGGGCCGAGCCGGCAGTCGCCGCCCCCGGGGCTCGCACCGCGGCGCAGACGGGCGGGAGCGCACACACGGGTCCCCGCCCCGCAGCCTCGGTTTCTCATCTGCAACCCGGGAAAGGCTCTCCTGGGGACCCCCAGCCCTGTCACCGCCCTGTCTGTCGTGGGAGCCTGGCACAGGCCTGGCTGGATGGCCCCTGTGCCGCTGCAGTGTGGTGTCCCCCGGTAGTGACACCTCGGAGGGTGGAGGGTGGGCAAAGAGAGAAGCACTCTGGGAACTTTAGTTCATTCTCGAAACTTTGTTTTGGGGAAAGCTCGGGGCGTGGTCACAATGGAGCCCCAACACAGAATCCCCCAGCGAGGGGCGTGGTCAGTGATGGAGCCCCGCCTAGAATCCCAATGAGGGGCGTGGTCGGGTGGAGCCCCGCCTAGAATTCCCAGTTGGAGTCTGGGGGCGTGGTCGGGGTGGAGCCCCGCCTAGAATCCCCGGGGGGTCTGGGGGCGTGGTCGGGTGGAGCCCCGCCTAGAATCTCCAGGGGGGGTCTGGGGGCGTGACCACTGGCCTAGTCCGCAGAAGGCCTGGGGTTGGCCCTGGAAGAACCGGAATGCTACAGAAACATCCACAGGCATAGTCTGCTGTCCCTGGAGGGTCCCCATTCACCTCCCTCTTCTGCTCAGAGCCCAGTTGTAGCCATTGTGCAAGTCACACAGTCGGTCCTTTATAAAGGATCCGGGCAGACATGTATTCTTTTAAAGCTGCCTGTCTTCCTGGCGGCTCTCAGGCGTAGGCAGCAGATCCGGAGGAGCTCAAGGCCGGCCTGGGCTACAAGTGACCCTGTCTGAGAAAACCCAACACAAAAAGAAAGTGAAACTCCTCTTTGGGGTTGAGTTCTAAGGCCGGTCTGCAGCTGTGGGTCTCAAACAGGGGGGCTGCCCTGGGACTTGTCACTGCCGCTTGGAGCGCTTGGAAGTCAGGGAGTCTGAAACACCCTGTCCCAAACTCCACAGGGCTGAGTTGGCGACCTACCCGGGTGGCCCTTGGAGGCGTCTCCAGAGAACAACCACCTTCCCCAGCTATTCCAGGTTGTCACCTGAGTGGGCTATGGAATGTTTGCCCCTGTTCAGTTGTTGGTGTTAAGGTTCTTTCATTTATTGCTTTTTTTTTCTTTTAATTTTTTGTATTTTCAGACAAGGTCTCATTATGTAGCTCTGTCTGAGCTGGAAATTCACTATGTAAACCAGGCTGGCCTTGAACTCACAGAGAACTGTCTGCTTCTGTCTCCTGAGGGGAATTAAAGGTGTGCGCCCCCATACCCACCCAGCTTGCTGTTAAGGTTCACATTGGTGGTCACCCCCTCTCAGTGCCTCTGTTAGGAACAACAACAAATGTATTTTTTTTCTAAGATAGCATCAGAATGTGTAGACCAGGCTAGCCTAGAACCCAAAAAGATCCGCCTGCCTCTACCACCTGAGTGTTGGGATTGAAGGTGTGTGCCACCACCGCCTGGCTTAATTTTTATATTTAGTTTCTATTTCTATTCTTGTGCAGTAGAGGCCAGGAGGGACGCGGGGTGTCCTAGAACCGGACTGACTTCCACGTGGGCCCTAGGAGAGCAGCTCTTGCTGCTAGGCTGTCTCTCTGGTCACCTCACTTTTTGTTTTTAACAAATGAGTCATGCACTATGGAGGTACAGTCTAGTGTCCACCTGAGCTGCCCGCCACGCCCTCGGCATACTGCCCCCTCACTGCAGGTTGTCTCCACAGCCCAGGGCGTTAGCCACCCTCGGGACGGAGCCACACCCCCACACTGCATGTGTGTTGAACCTACTGTGTGCAGTCCCCCGTATGGGGAGGTGCCCAGGATGAGCTCACTCAAGCCCAGGCTTTTACATCCATCCACTCTCTGTGATGGGTTGGCCGGTGTTTGTGGGTGCCCCTCATGTGTTGGCTGTTGTTGGGGTCACGGTGACCAGGTGACCCGCTCTGTCCCCAACATTCCTGGGAACTGCCATCCCAGCCAGTGGCTTCCTTCTTTGGGTCTCAGTTTCCTTGGTGTGACATTGATAAGGGCTCAAAGCCTCTTCTTAGGGTCCCCCTGCCGGTCTCCAGTCATGCTGAGCCTGCGCCTGCTGCATCCCTAGCCCTTGGGTCCTGGAAGAGAAATGGCTGAGAATGTCCCGGTCTTGTAAAAGCGCTGTGGACGCAGGGGCCTGGCTTGGCCAAATGTCTCCTTCGGAAAGGTGGCCTCTGGCTGGGCATCCCAGGAGGGTCAGCTACAGAGTGAGTTCAAGGCTAGCCTGGGCTACATGAGACTCTGTCTTGGAAGTAGAAATACTGGAGGGAAAAATGTGAAATTGGAGTGGGACTTCCTTGTGCCTCAATTTCCCCATATATGAAATGGGCAGCCTTAGACAGGCGGTGGTGGTGCACACCTTTAATCCCAGTACTCAGGAGGCAGAGGCAGAGGCAGTTGGATCTCTGTGAGTTCAAGACCAGCCTGATCTACAAGAGCTAGTTCCAGGACAGGCTCCAAAGAAATCCTGTTTACAGAGAAACCCTGTCTCAAAAAAGAAAAAAGAAATGGGCAACATAGACACTAAGCTAAGCTTGGGGCCTGGCTGCTGGGAGCCCAGGTGGCCCAGGTTATGCCACTTGCCCTTTAGCAAGCAATAGTTTCAGCGTCTAGCCTGGGGTCCTGCAGGGCACCTTCCCTGGGGACCCCCAACTACCTCCAGGCCACTTGCTAGCCGTTTAAGGGGAGACCCCCACCCTGCTCCCCTCTTCCCGGCTGTCACTGGCTGGCTTGGGGACACAAGTGCAGTATGGGGCAGTGGGGGGCACAGGTGGGGTGTAGGGGGCATCTGGGGCACAGGTGGGGTGTAGGGGGCAGCTGGGGCACAGGTGGGGTGTAGGGGGCAGCTGGGGCACAGGTGGGGTGTAGGAGGCATCTGGGGCACAGGTGGGGTGTAGGGGGCAGCTGGGGCACAGGTGGGGCATAGGGGGCATCTGGGGCACAGGTGGGGTGTAGGGGGCAGCTGGGGCACAGGTGGGGTGTAGGAGGCATCTGGGGCACAGGTGGGGTGTAGGGGGCAGCTGGGGCACAGGTGGGGCATAGGGGGCATCTGGGGCACAGGTGGGGTGTAGGGGGCAGCTGGGGCACAGGTGGGGTGTAGGGGGCAGCTGGGGCACAGGTGGGGCGTAGGGGGCATCTGGGGCACAGGTGGGGCATAGGGGGCATCTGGGGCACAGGTGGGGTGTAGGGGGCAGCTGGGGCACAGGTGGGGTGTAGGGGGCAGCTGGGGCACAGGTGGGGCATAGGGGGCATCTGGGGCACAGGTGGGGTGTAGGGGGCAGCTGGGGCACAGGTGGGGTGTAGGGGGCATCTGGGGCACAGGGGTATGGGAGGCAGCTGGGGCACAGGTGGGGTTTGGGGAGCAGCTGGAGTATGGGTGGGATGTGGGGGGCAGCTGGGGCACAGGTGGGGCATAGGGGGCATCTGGGGCACAGGTGGGGTGTAGGGGGCAGTTGGGGCACAGGGGTATGGGAGGCAGCTGGGGCACAGGTGGGGCATAGGGGGCAGCTAGGGCACAGGTGGGGTGTAGGGGGCAGCTGGGGTATGGGGCACAGGTGGGGTTTAGGGGGCATCTGGGCCACAGGGGTATGGGAGGCAGCTGGGGCACAGGTGGAGTATGGGGGGCAGCTGGGCACAGGTGGGGCGTGGGGGCATCTGGGGCATGGGTGGGGCATAGGGGGCAGCTGGGGCATAGGTGGGGTGTAGGGGGCAGCTGGGGCATAGGTGGGGTGTAGGGGGCAGCTGGGGCATAGGTGGGGTGTAGGGGGCAGCTGGGGCACAGGTCGGGTGTGGGAGGCAGATGGAGTGCAGGGGGCATACGGAGGCACAGGTTCGGGGGGAGCCGGGATTCAACCCCATCTTGCCCTGAACCCGGTTGCTGTGTCCTTACAACCCGAGCGCAGATGCACAGATTTGGGGGGACAGGACTAGGGGGTCCGCAGGCTACAGTTTGTTTGTTTGCTGTCGGCGATTTCTTTGAAAGTTGGATGCGGGCGACTGAGAGGGAGCGGGGGCGGGCGGGAGGCGGCGCGGGGCGGAGAGGACGGCGGAGGGAGGAGCGGGAGGAGCGGCTGCAAAAATGACTCAGTAAGTTCGGCGGCCGCTCGGCCTCTGCGCCTCCGGTGCCAGCGCCCCGGGATGTATTCCTCCCCGCTCTGCCTGACCCAGGTACGCACCCCGCGCCCGCTCGGCCCCTGCCCGCACCCCGGCTCCTCCTGGAACCGCAATTTTGCAGACTGGAACCTCCCCTCCGCAGCGGGGGTGGGAAAAAAAAAAGGCGCGCGCGTCTTCCTTACCCACCCCCTTCCAGGCCAGGATGTTCCTGGCATGGACCTGGGGTGCGGGCAGCTCTTGATATAGGGGATCCCCTCCCCATTAAGCTTGGATGTGCACTTGAAACCTCGTATTCTGGACCCCCACTTTGATTTGAATTCCCTAACTGTTCTTGGGACTCTCCCATCCTTCCCCTCCTGGCTGGATGTGTGGGGGAGCTGGCGTCCTCCCCACAGCCCTCACCCTTTGCCCCCAGGAAGCCTGGGGTCCTCTCCAGATGGAGAAACTAAGTGGGTATCTGCAGAAAGCCCCCTCCCACCCGTGGGACAGATCTTAGGGTTCCATGCTGTACCCATGGGTTCAGTGACTGTGCGGGAACGGGACCCCGGCTGTTGTTCGCGGGTCCCCAGTTTCCCAGGTGGCCCCCCCCAACTGGCCGTGGCCCCCTCCATTTCAGGCCCACGTGCGCGCGCGGGGGGGAGGGGCACACGAAGTTGGCGCGCGGGGGGGAGGGGCGGCCTTGCCAGTGTCCGTCGCGGGTCCCCCCTTCCCTGGCTCAGCTCCCCCAGCTCTGCATTGATTCTTGAATTATTGAGCTGAGCAGTCGCTACCAGGCGGCTGGCGGGAGGAGCAGAGGCTGGGGCTGGAGGAGGAGGAGGAGGAGGAGGTAGAGGCAGGGGACTGGCCCACACTGTGGGCTGCGGACTAGGTGACCAGGCCAGCACCTGCCCCACTGCTCCCCTCTGTCTGGGTTCCAGCATCTGAGGGGATGGGAGGAGGGGGCATATCCATCCTGCCAGAGACCCCTCCAAGGAGCCCCCTGTCTCTGTCCCCTCTGGGATCCCAGGCCTTCTTCCTTTTCCGACTCTACAGCCCTCTTCTGATTTTTTTTTTCTGTATGACTCCGGGGCCTCCCCGAGAGAGAGAGAGAGAGAGAGAGAGAGAGAGAGAGAGAGAGAGAGAGAGAGAGAGAGAGATCTCCAAACTGTTAAGTGCGATGCTGGAGGTTTGTGATTGTCCAGTGTCCTGAGAAGTTTGTAGGGGACTCGGTTGTTTTCGCCAGGGAAGGCCCAGGTGGATGGTTTCAAGAACAAGTTCTCTGGGGTCCCCTGTTCCTGCCAGGTTCTACTTGGCAGGTAGAGTTCTTCAGTCCCCAGGGGAGGCCCCTGGATTGAGGGAACCCCAGCCTGCCCTACCTAGGGTTCCCTGGTGACCTTGGTTAAATGCCTGCCCCTCCGCAGACCTCAGCTTCTATTTCAAGCCAGATTTGGGGAGGGGGCACCCCTACAGCCTAGGGCAGGCATCACTTGGTTGCTGGCCAGACCGACAGTTGGGATGGGATTGCTGTGTGTCCCCGGGCAGACTCTGAGGTCTCTGTGTTGACCGTTGGGCTTGGTGGCTGAGAAGCCTGAGGTAGACGTGGCTGGCTGGAAGGCCGCCTGGGCACGTGGAATTCCCCATCCTGGCCTTCTGGAGTCCGGCCTGTGTCCAGGTTGCTGCTGGGAGCTGGGGGTGGGGGCAACCCCAGTGCTGGCTCCTGCCCAGGGAACTTGCAGTGTGGCCTTGGCCTCAGTTTCCCTTGTAGGAGGGTGTGGGTTGGACAGGGGTGGAGGGGCAGCCTCGGGTAGCAGGCGAGAGAGGAGAGGACAGAGGCAGAACAAGATGGAGGGTATCCCAGGCTGCTTTGGGTTTGGGGTCCCCCAGCCCTATGATCTCACTCACTACTCTCCTACTCTGGGGGGACACTGGGACTTCCCAGAGTCCCCTGAGCCCCAAGTGTGGCCTCTCCCTCTCCACCCAAGCCCAGTCTCAGAAGGACCCCAGAAGCAATGCTGCAGTCCCCCGAGCCCCCTGTCTCGCGGCCCTTCCCCCACACACCACTCTCCGTGTCTGCCTTGACCTGTCTCTGCCTCTCTGTGTCTCCCTGTCTATGTCTCTGTCTCTCCTCACTCAGCCCTCTGAATCGGCTAATTTTAAGCCAGGGTTCAGCCTGAAATAACTCCTTTCTGATCTAACCGGATCCTACCGGGATCCTGACCCGGGGCGGGGTTGGCCCTGATGTCAGCCCTGGTGCCAGGGCTACCAGGTGCCCGGGAGGATTCTGGGAGCCCCCGTGGGTCCCCTGTCCCGCCTGTCACTCTGGGCAGTGACTCAGGCCCCTTTTCACTTTTACTCTCTGGAGGAATCAGCCGTTACTTCCATGAATCCCGAGCTGAGGCGGCCTCCCCCTCCTCCTCCCTCCCTCCCTCCCGCCCTCCCTCCCCACGTTAGTTATTCCGGGTTTGGGGCCAAATCCCTGTTGGCTGAGGTTGAGGATTCCCTGGGCCTGGGCTGAGGCCACCTCCCTCCTTCATTCATTCCCTCCTCATGGCTTCGCTCTCTCTGCTGCCATCCTGGCAGTGGGGAAACTGAGGCAGCACACGGCACCTGACAATCAGGGTTCCGTCCCAGAGGGGGTTGGGGGCGTCAGAGAGGTTGAAAACCGGCCCGGTACAGCACGGCATGGGCTCGGTTCCAGTGTGTCCCCGAGTGGACTCCGGCGATAGCGCCGTCCCCGTCCCCGCCGCCCCCTCCTCGCTGCAGAGAAGGTGCCTCTGCCTGGGCCGAGGCCTGTAAATCAGGGTGCTGGATTCTGGCGAGTCAGCGTTCTGGCCTCTCCCGCTGCAGTCGCTGCTCCCTCTCCGGCTCTTCCTGCCGCCCTGCACCAGACACGGGAGCCTCCCGCTCCTTCCTGTCCCCTCCCGCAGAACTCCGTGCAGCCCCCCTCCTCCCGGGTACACAGGGACCCGCCGCCACCGGTCAGATGATTTACCCCCATCCCCGTATCCCCAGAAATGCAGGAATGGGAGCCCCTCACATCAGCCCAGAATCCCGGTGACATATGGCCTCAGTTTTTTTTGGAGGGGGTATTTCTTATGTACTAGGGCATGACACACAGTAGGAGCTCAATAAGTGCTATCAAGCATAGGTGAAGGCACACAGTAGGCATTCTATAAACGTTCATTGCTTAGTAAATGGCTGTTAGTGTGTCATCTCACACAGAACAGGGGAGACAGGATAGTGTCCCCTGCAGACAGCCACACCCATCGTCCAGAGCTAGGTATACAGTAAGCACCTAATAAATGCTGCTGCCCAGGCCCGTGGCTTGGCCGGTAGGCATTTCATAGCTTCCCTTCACCCTGTCAGTTAAGTGACACAGACTTGAGGTGAGTGAAGGCACACAGTGGTGACCCCCAAATGTTAGGGCACATGTGGAGGTCAGAGGTCACCCATAGGCAGAATTTGAACTCTGGTCCCGGTGCTTCCACACTGGCAACCCCCCACACACACATATACACTCACAACTCAGTCTTAAGTCTGACCAGCCCCTGGCAGCTGCAGGGTTTGATAAGTTAGGGTGCCTGTGTGGGGTGAATTGGAAGAAGGCAGGTAATATAAGATTCACCAGGTATGGTGGCACGCACCTGTGACTTTGGTACTCAGGAGTCTGAGGCAGGGGGATTATCATGAGTTTGTGACTTCAGACCGAGTAGAGGATCCACAGGGAGCTGTGTGAGCGTGGGGACGGGGCATAGCCCTCCCTGTCTTCCCCACTCCTCTACAACCAATGCTCCACGCAGGACCTCTGCACTGGCTGAGCCCTCGCCGTACCAGGCTGGCAGAGAGTCCCCTGGGGGCTTGGTGAGAGCTTGCCACAGGCCCCACGCTCTGAGTGCAGATCAGGAATCTGGAGTGTGGGGGTAGACATGGCAGGTTCTCGGAGCTGCGTGGTCACTTGTGTGAGGAGGACTGTGGGTTCAGATGGCCCTGGACCCCCCAATTCAGAGGGGAGGGTGGGAGTCAGTGCAGGGGCCCGGTCGTGGGAGCGGTCTTGTCTGACACCCTCCTTGGCTGGGAACGAGGGTGGCCACATTGAAGCTCGAGAGAAAAGCCGCATGAAGGGGGCACTGGGGACAGGGCGTCGGGACTGTGGAGGCATCGCCGGGCTCTTGTGCAGGTGTCCTGGCTTTGGCTGGTCTCGTGGGACAGAGAGCTGGGCCTGCCTGGCCAGCAAGGACAGGGAGCATGACCAGCAGGTCTGTGACCCAGTCACTGCTGTTTACCCTCCTACCTTGCTGACCAGCCGGGGCCACAGTGACTGTGCTGTGGGTGCCCACCGTGGCCTCCCCTGGGTGGAGCCTAGAGGGCAGAAACAAATGGGACCCGGTGACAGGGGTGCTCAGGGTGGATTGGATCTGGGTCGCAAAGCCCCCACTGGCCTCCACCCACCCAGTTACTGTACCCACTGGCCCCCACGCTGCCGCCCAAGCCCCTCCACCCCCGCTGAGGTCTGTGTGACCTGGTTCCTGCCTGTCTCTGATTTCACAGGTCAGTTACCATCCTGACCCACGAAGAGGCTCCATGAGCCTAGCCCAGTCCCCCATCTTCTCCCCAGACTCGCAGCCAGCATGGGGGAGGGCAGGAGCACCCCCCCCGAGGTCCAGGCCACAGCTGTTCAGTGACTCACACCTCACAGGACATTGGCCTGGGGGACGGGGTGGCCCGGCCTGGCCTCCTCTGTCACACCCGCTATTTTCAGAGGTTTGGTAATAGGTGGCATTTGGCATCCTGGCTCTGGGGTGCGGGGCAGATGTGGTCTTGGGGGGGGGTGAGCCTGCTCAATGAACTGGGGGTTCCAGAGGAGACCTCCTGATTCAGAACTGTCATCAGAAGAAACAGACCAGCCACCTGTGGCCTGTCTACTTGAGGCCAGTGGGGACCTCAGGCGGATCTTGGCAAGGTCTGAGCCTCAGTTTCCCCATCATGCCACAGGTAGCGGAGCTCTGGGGGTGCTCCCCTCCACGTGATTATGTGGCTCCCGTCCCAGATGTCGCTATCCCCCCAGCAGAGAGACAGAATTTTATCTTCCCTCACATCCCCTGTAACACTGAGGGTCCTCTCGGTTTTTCCTGGTGGACACTGCCAGCCTCAGGATGACCCCTCCCATTCAGGGAAAGACACCCCGTGCTGCTCCCAGGGTGGCAGAGGAAGTCTGAGCCCCCCCCCCATCTCATTGGGGACACACCCGGACCTGCGGCTCCCGCATGGTTTGGGCGCTCCTGTGCAGCTGGGGACCCCTGTGGCTGGCATTTGGGGACACTTTGTGTCAATAAAGCTTTATTGTAAGCCACCTGTGCTGTCGCATTTCCCTGGCACACATCAAGGCACTGGCCTCAATCTTGGACAGTTCTCTTCCCAGAACCTCATCTTCCCATAGGGGACATGAGTATCCCCGGTGTCCCAGCTCCGTCGTTTACTGGGAGCTCTGGTTGCCTGTCTAGGGCTTCATCTCTAGACCCCCCCTCCATCTGTGGTGGGACAGTCTGGGCCTCAGTTTCCCCACCTGGGCAGTGGCTCCGAGTGTACCCGGCCTCAGTTATCCCGCCTTTCCGCAGGATGAGTTCCACCCGTTCATCGAGGCGCTGTTGCCGCACGTGCGCGCCTTCGCCTACACGTGGTTCAACCTGCAGGCGCGGAAGCGCAAGTACTTCAAGAAGCACGAGAAGCGCATGTCCAAGGACGAGGAGCGCGCGGTGAAGGACGAGCTCCTGGGCGAGAAGGCCGAGGTGAAGCAGAAGTGGGCGTCCCGGCTGCTGGCCAAGCTGCGCAAGGACATCCGGCCCGAGTGCCGCGAAGACTTCGTGCTGGCTGTGACCGGCAAAAAGGCACCAGGCTGCGTGCTGTCCAACCCTGACCAGAAGGGCAAGATGCGGCGCATTGACTGCCTGCGCCAGGCTGACAAGGTGTGGCGCCTGGACCTGGTCATGGTCATCCTGTTCAAAGGCATCCCGCTGGAAAGCACGGACGGCGAGCGGCTGGTAAAGGCGGCCGCGTGCGCGCACCCGGTGCTGTGCGTGCAGCCACACCACATCGGCGTGGCCGTCAAGGAGCTGGACCTGTACCTGGCATACTTCGTGCGTGAGCGTGGTAAGTGTGGGGGGCACACGTGGGGCATGGGGGCATGGGGGCGGGAGCCGGGTTTGGCCGTGACAGGGACTTAGCCGTGACGGGGCGTAGTCTGGTCAAAGGCGTGGTCAGAGTCAAAGGAGCTGGGCCACGGCCATGGTCAGGGGTGGGACCATATTCAGGGTCATCATCAAGAGCTGGGCCGTGGTGTGGCCATGATCATTGTCAGTCAGGGACATCGTAATGTGGTCGTGATCGCAGTTAGGAGCTGAGCCATGGCGTGGCCAGTGTCGTGGTCAGGTTCAGGATCATTGTCACAACAAGGTCATGTTTAGGGACATGGTCAGGAGCGGGCCCGTGGGCACTGAGGGATAGGTCCATGCGCTGGGGCAGGGTCAGTCAGGGCCGTCAAGGATCAGCACCGTGAATGCCTGTCGTCCTTCCAAGTGGAGCTCAGCGAGCACAGCCCTGCTCAGGCCTGGGGGAGGAGGGCCAGCGTCACGTGTGGAACCACAGGAAGGAGCAGCCACGAGAGAGGGCTAGCCTCCACCTGACTGGGCCTTGGCGCCTGTGGAATGTGGGGCTGTGACCATGGTGTCCACAGACCTGATTGGCCTGGATCTGAGCAATGCTGACCTGGAGCTGGGAAGGGGGTGGGGCCAGGCTATGGATCTGCTTTGAATAGGAGCTGGAAGTTAAGGACCCAGGCCAGGGGATGTGGCCCTACTTGTGGGCAAGCGCGTAACCATGCCCCTTCTTACTTCAGACTGCTGCTGAATGGGAGGTGCCTTTCACGTGGGCGGGGCCGACCATGGCTCCGCCCACTTCCGACTTCTGCTGAATAGGAGTTCCAGGGAGCCAAGTCCATGGGGTAGTCTGGCAGGACTCAGGCAGAGGCAGGGGGATCGCTGTGAGGTGGACAAAGGCCCGTGCTCCATCTGAGAGTCAGCCACGTGTGTCATCTGCGCACCAGGGTTCCAAGAACCCAGCCAGCACCCAGGCAGGTTGCCCGGTGATAGCCCATCAGAGAGGACAGCCCTGGGCCGGGTGGGTCACTCCTGGCTGCGTGGATCCACCTCTTCTCTGTACCTCAGTTTCCCCCACCAGTTGGGGGTCCCCAGTGTCACACAGAGTAGAGCCAGTGGGGCCTCTCCCAGCCCTGACCTTGAGTCTGGCTGCAGGTGACCTTAGCTTCTGGCCCAGTCCCGCCCCCACCTCCCGCCAGCCCCCAGCTGTGTGGACCAGTGGGTCAGAGGCTGTGGGTGACCACCGTGGGCAGGGGCAGGGTGTGGCCTGGAGGTCCTGGGCTCAAGGGTATCCAAGTCCCCATTGTTACCCCCCACCCCCGCCCCGCCTCCTTGGAACTGTGCTGATAAATTTTCAAAGGCACTTTCTGCTGCGTCAGCACCATTTCCCCGCGTCTCCCTCCCCCACCCTCCTCCTCTGCCCAGCGGCGGGCAAGGCCTCTGGGCCTCCCTGAGATGCCTTCCCACGGGTCACCCTGGTCAGCCACCTGCGTCCCTGGAGGCTGGGACAGCCAAGGTTGGCCAGTCCTATAGCTCGGTTGCCAGTTGGCTGTGTGACCCAGGCAACTCATCCTGTCTGTACTTAATGTCTGTATCTATAAAAGAGGAAGCTCACACATAGGCTCCAAGGGAGTCGCCAGGAATCCTTCAAAACAAAAAACAAAACCTACCCGGATCAAGATGCAGCCATCCCAGACCAGGGCGGCCATCACTGCCTCAAGCCGTTGCCTTTGCCGGCTGTTCCTGTTTCCCAAAAAACTTTTCCCTAAGCGAAAATCGTGAGTGTATTTCAAAACCCTGACTCGCAGCTCCACCTCCATCCATCAGACATTTTTCTGGAGGTCTTAGGTTGCTCTGTAGCTCAGCCAGGCCTCCTGCCCCGGTTCCCATCTCAGCCACCATGTCTGACCAGGGAGGCAGAAGCCAGAGGGTCAAAACAGAGACCAGCTCTATCCCAGACAGCCTAGCCTGAGCCACCAGTGCCCCTACCCCCAGCCCGGGCACCAAAAATGGAGTCGCTGTGCCCATCACTGAGGTCCCCGTGAGGTCCCTGAGAGACACCACCCTGAGCCCTGTCCCCCAGTTCCTCTGGTCGGCCCAGCTCATCTGGCTTCTGAACCAGCAGTTGGGGAGTGAGGGATGGAGGAGGCTGCCCTTGTCCCCCTCCTGCCTCAGGGGTCCCCAGGATGGGGGTCACTACCTGTGATGCTTAACATGGGGGTAGCAAGCTTGGATTGAGCTCTTGAGGGGCACAGGGGTTTGATGTGAGACCTCTGAACAGTGAGGGTGCAACAGTTTAAATTAGTGAGGGGCTCAGGCTGGCCCTGGGTTCTGTCCTCGTAACCCTGGAGGTCAGGTCTAGCCTCTGCTACATGCTAAGTTCAAGGCTGACCTGTGTCAGAGGAAGAAGTGGGTTAGTGGAGGAAGTGGAGAGCCCGACAAAGTCTGGAGAGAGCACACCAGGCTGGAGGGGTGCTCAGGGACTGCAAAGATCCTGGGGTCACAGGAGCCAAGGAGATAGAGGAGACTGGGGTGCTGGGGTGGAGGCCAGTGGCGGGCGAACGCAGCCCAGGCTCCCAGGCTTGGCCTGCTTTCGGGAAGGAGTCTGGGAAAGCTGGGCCGAAGGAGAGGTGGCTGCCAGCCGGCCGCCCTGCCCCCGCTGCAGCCCGCGAAACCCGAAGCGCGGGCGGGCACCGTGCCAGGGGGGGAGGGGTGCCAGGCCCGCCCAGGCCGGCAGCTGCCAACCCAGATGGTGCCCATGTGCTCGCCATGGCCGGACTCCCTTCCCGCCAACAGCCACAGGGACAGCGTGGTGGCCCCAGCAGGACCCAGAGTGGGAGTGTGGTCGCCTTGGGTGCCAGGAGGTGGGGGCCGTGCTGCCAATGTTGGAACTAGGGCCTGGAAGGGCTCACTCTTCCTCACTGGGGGATTCTAGGCGGGGCTTCACCCTGACCACACCCCCAGCCCCTCTCACTGGGGGATTCTAGGCGGGGCTCCATCCTGACCACGCCCCCAGCCCCCTCACTGGGGGATTCTGGGCGGGGCTCCATCCTGACCACGCCCCCACCCCTCACTGGGGAATCTAGGCGGGGCTTCACCCTGATCATGCCCCCTGCCTCTCACTGGGGGATTGTAGGCGGGGCTCCACCCTGACCACGCCCCCTGCCCCTCACTGGCCCAGTCTTTCCCATCTTTAGGGGAGGGGGTCTTTGAAGCACAGGTGGTGTCTTTCATGTCACTGGCTTTCTTTTTTTTTTTTTTTTTTTGTTTTGTTTTTTCGAGACAGGGTTTCTCTGTGGTTTTGGAGCCTGTCCTGGAACTAGCTCTTGTAGACCAGGCTGGTCTCGAACTCACAGAGATCCGCCTGCCTCTGCCTCCCGAGTGCTGGGATTAAAGGCGTGTGCCACCACCGCCCGGCTATCACTGGCTTTCTAAGAGACAGAGCTGCAACCCTAAAGAACACAAACTCCTGAAAAAAAAAATCAACGAACAACCAGCCCATCCACATGTCCTGTGTTCCCCAGGGTAGAGACAGTGGAGGTCTGAGGTCAGGGCCAGCCTGGGCTACAGAATGAGACTATATCTAAAATGCCCAGGCTGGGCTCACTCCATTCCGGATTCTTGAACCCCTATGTCCCCATTAGAGGCAAGGTGGCCCAGGGGCTGTGAGGCCGCAGGTGTCCGGAGGGGAAGGGGAAGGGGGACCCCGCGGCCTAGTCGTGGCCACTGATCCCAGCGGACGGCAGAGACAGATGGGCAGTCATGGTCGTCCATCCTCCCCTTGGTGGCGCTGCGCATCCCTGGGCAGGTGGCCGGACTGCTCTGGGCCTCTGCAGGAAAGGGCTACTCCCGGCATGCTGTGTAGCCCCGGGGAAACCTGAGGAGCATCTCTGGTCTCTGCCACTTCCTTGCTAAGAAAGGTGTCAAATACTATCGCGCCTGCGGCGCCGCGCATACTGGCAGCGTCGGGCAGGTCACCCTGGGGCTCCGAGTCCTTGTCCCCTGCACCGTGCCCTCCACAGTTGGCTGGGAGCGGATCGGGACATCTCCGACCCCTACACAGCTGCCCGCAGCCCTACCCATGCGTAGAGCTTTGAGGAGGATGGGCAGGACCCGTCTGTGGACATGGGGAGTCATGACAAGTTGGGGAAACTGAGGCCCCGAAAACTCCATCTGGCCTCATTTGGGTTTTCGGGCAGGGTCGCATGTAGCCAGGCTGGACTCAAATGTGCGACTTGGCTGAGGATGGCTCAGATTCCTCGTCCCCTGCCTCAGCCACACAGAGGGGGACCCCTAGACCAGCGCTGATGTCCCATCCTCTGGTGGGAACCATACAGAACACTGCCCCCGCACGTTCTGGAACATCCTGAATGGGCTAAGCCGCAACTGCGGGCTTTGGCATGCTGAGGACCCACAGCCCCCCCAGCTTAGTGTTGATGGGCAGATCGGTGGCAGGACTTCCCACAAGGTCTACACCCTGAAGGCTGAGGCAGGAGTGTGGTCATGAGCCCCTGTTGGAGTTGGCTAAGCGCCGACTTATCTACACTGCCACAGACAGGACAGTTATCACACTTAACCCTCCTGAGGGCTGAGGCTGGGAACGGAGCCCAGCAGGCAAGATTCGAACCCACAGCTCAGATTCCCAGGGAGTTCCCAGAAGCACCTCAGCCCCTCGGGCCTAAAAGCTGGTTCGGTCGTGGAAGTTTTGGGGTTGGGGGTCAGCAGTGAGGGTGCAGAGGCGGGGGTGCAGGGCGTCTGACTCCAGGTGTCCATCTGTCCTCATGCCCAGTCTGCCCGCCAGGGCCCGCCCCCTGCTCTCCCTTCCCTCCTCCTCCTCCTCCCCCTCCTCCTCTCCCTCCCCCCCCCCCTCAGAGCTGAATGGGCCCCTTGTTCCCGGCCACACCCTCCCCCGGGGTCACTCTGGGACAGACTCAAGCCGCAGACCGCCTTAAAGGGCCAGCGTCAAGATGGGCGCCCAGAGGCTCAGGGTGGCCAAGGCCCCACCCCAGACACTTGGGGGGTGGGCGGAGCTCCAGATTCAGTGCAGTAATAGGACACCTGCTGCTTCCGGATGATTTAGCTTGGGGGGGGTGGTTCAGGCCCCCTGTTTCACTTCCTCTGTGACTCAGTTTCCCCTCTAGGAGAGCCAGAGGGCAGTCCGTCTATGGAATGTAGAAGAGGCCTAAAAGGTCACCAGATGTGGCAAGGATTGCATTTTTTGACTACCTACTGTATACCAGGCCCTGCTGAGAGAGGTGCAGAGCACGGAGGGGGGCGGGTCATGGTGCCCTGAGGAGGCGCCCAGGGGTGGCCGGTCAGGTCAGTGCTGTGCAGCCCCGGGCTACACGCAAACCCTCTCTGGGAGTCGGTTTCAAGAGTAATGGGAACAGAAAGGGTCTCTTTCTGTGAACCAGTAGGGACTGGTCACTTCTGGGTGCTGCAGGGAGTGGGGGTCCCCAGGAGAGAGCCGACGGGAGGGGGTCCCCAGGAGAGAGCCGACGGGAGAGGGGGTTCGGCAGGTGGGAGCCGACAAGAGGGGGGTTCAGCAGGTGGGAGCCCTGGGAGGAATCAGGGACCTGGGATTGCACCCCCTGCGGCAGCCGGGCTGCTGATGTGGCCCAGGTCTGCAGTGCAGACGCCCCGACTGGTCCCTGCCGGATGGAGCTGCCTGTTCCTTATGTAACTGGGTTATGCAAGGACAACGGCCCAATTACATAAGGAGGCGGCCGTGGGGGAGGGGCTTAAAGGGGCCGTGTTCCGAGACTCCCGCCCCCAGCCCTCCTCCACATTGATGGCAGTCATCCCTCCCAGCCTCAGTTTCCCCATCTGTAAGTCAGCCAGGGCCTCGCCAGTCTGCCTCTGAAGCCCCTAAGTGTGCCAGGAACTGTCAGTCCATGAATGAGAACGGGGTGGAGGTGAGGGTGCAGCTGAGTGGACAGGTCCCTGGGGCCGCAGCCTGGGGGAGCGCAGGACAAGGCGGACCCCAACTGAGGAGACACCTGTGGTGACCTCTGATGTGAGCTCTGGCCTTTGGGGGTCGCCACTGTCCCCCATAACCAACCTCATGTGTGTTGCACTCTAGGGACAGGATGAAGAAGGGAAACCACACCACGGCAGCATTTATGGCGCGGGTCCTGTATACGCAGAGCAGAGAGGAAGCCCCTGTGGAAGGAGCGGAGGGACGAAGGGGGTGCACGGCAGTTGAGGGCGCCAGGAAGGTGGCGAGGGGGCACAGGGGGAGGGACCCCCCAATGGGCTGCTGTTGGGGATGACTGGTTGGGGGTTATCGGTGAGCCCCAGGGGACTCTGTCATGCCTCACTTTTCCTATCTGTATGTACATTAGGAGAGTGTATATGAGCATCACAGGGGCCAGAATAGTTGATACCAACTTGGTGCTTAACAAGACAGGAAACAGAGGAAAAGGATTCACACTCGAAGCCAGGGTGCACCAGGCTGGATCATGGGGGCAGGATTTGAACCCCGTGTGTGGTCTCTGCAGAGAGTGGGCCACGAGCCTGGGGACCAGGAAGGTTCTGGCAAGTGGGCACCGGTGCTAAAGGGGTTACAGCAGCTCAGCATCTCTGACAGCCAAGGAAAGGACCAAGGAAAACCAGAGAGGATCTCAACAAAAGAGTCATTCAGAATTCCCCAGGTGTGGACCCCCCATCAGGCACCATAGACCTGTGCCTGAGTTGTGGGACCCAAGACAAGCGAGCCTCCCCACCTGGACTGAAGAGCTGCCCCCACTCCCCCAGCCTCCCATAAGGGGCTGGGGGCGTGGTCAGGGTGGAGCCCACCTAGAATCCCCAGTGAGGGACTGGGGGCGTGGTCAGAATGGAGCCCCGCCTAGAATCCCGTAGTGAAGGACTGGGGGCGTGGTCATGGTGGAACCCCGCCCAGAATCCCAGTGAGGGCCTGGGGGCGTGGCTTAGCATCCATGCAGGTCCCAGCTGTTACGTCCTGTCAGGGTGGGTGGGGCTTGTTCTGTCCCCACACCCATTTTCCTCCCGGTCACTGTAGGTTGCTGCCTCTGATGCCCCCAGCCTTCCTCAGGTTCCCACTCCTGGGAATGTTTATTCTGTCCCTGTTCTGTGTCCACTCACACAGCAGCAGCCAGCACTGGCACTGCTGAGTGCCGGCGGCGTGTGCTTCCTGTGCACCGACTGTGTGTTTAAACATGAGAGGTGACGTGTGTCGTGTGTCTTTCCTCCATTGTGGGAAGCCATGACAGAGACAGGAAGGGATCGTCTCTTTTTTTTTTTTTTCCGGTTTTTCGAGACAGGGTTTCTCTGTAGCAAAGGGATCATCTTGAGTCTATTTCTAGTTCAGAGATGCTGGAGCTGGCCTGGAGCCACACAGCACAGGATCGTCTTCCCACCTCCTGGTCCAGGCTTCTGACCTGTGACCCTGTGGGGTGGTGGAGAGGGACCCTTGGAGTCCCCTGTGGTGGCTTTGGGTGTCCTCAGGGCTGTGGCCTGGCTCTGGCCCCCTTGCAGCCACAGATGGATTCCTAGGACTGGCTAGGAAGTGGAGGGGGGGACGGGGAAGCCAGGAATTCGCTGAGTGTAAACATGGGTTATTTTCAGCTCCTCCCGGCTGGCGGGTGACACATTTGACTTTGGAGAGGACCAGGGTCTGTCTGGTATTTTTAACCTCACATCTCACAGCCCAGGAGCCACCCGGGTGACAGGCCACAGTGTGTCACTGCCAGACTGGGGGTGAGGCCCAGGCCATGACCACCTGGCCCCATCCCCCACGACCACCTGCACCTGACCCATCCCCACCATGACCACCTGCACCTGACCCATCCCCACCATGACCACCTGCACCTGACCCATCCCCCACGACCACCTGCACCTGACCCATTCCCACCACATCCACCTGACCCATCCCCCACCGTGACCACCTGGCCCCATCGGGACCACCTGCACCTGGTCCCACCCCCACCACGACCACCTGTCCCCACCACTGTCCCCTACCCCATCCCCCACCGTGGCCACTTGGCCCTGTGTCCCAACCTGGCACCTACAGTTTAACCCTGGAGGCTGCTGAGTCCACCATGCCCTCTACCAGGGTCCCTTTTCCTGGTCACCCCGACTTGGGGAGGGGTTGGCTCTGTGTCCCAGCCTCCACCAGATGGCCCTCCCCAGCCACAAAATGGCCGCCTAGGCCACAGAAGCATCTGGAAGCCCAGGGAAATGGCCGCCCAGTCGATGATGTCACCAGCATGTGCCTCCTGGGCCACATGCACCAGGTGACCGAGCCCAATGTCCCCTCGGGGTCCTTGGGCTCCATCACCAACCAGGGCAGCAGCCAGGGCAGCCCAGAGTGGCCCAGTGGGGTGGGGAGGACTCTCCGGAGGACTTGGCTGAGAGGACCTGTTGGCGCTGGCCCAGGCCGGCTGGAGCTGGAAAGAGCAGGCCAGCCCGGGAGGTCACCCCACCCGGTTGCCGCCTCCTCGTCCCCAGGGTTCCCCGCGTGTCCACAGTGGCCATCTGGTTGGTCCCCACTTTTATTTACGTAACAGTGGAGAGGCGGGAGTTTTAAGCACCATCCGCCCTTGTCCGCCTGTGGCAGGACCAGGGAAGTCCACCTTCAGTCTAGCCTCTGGTCTTCCTGCTGTGACTCCTGCCGATTGGCCAGGAACCCGCTGGAACAAGGCTTGTGTTTACAGCAAGCGTCAGATGTGTGCAGAATGAACTGACACACATTCCCAGGCCAGGCTCGCACAGAAACCAGCAGTGGGTGGGCCCCGAATCCCGGACAGAGCTTGTTGGAACAGAACCGGATGTGTGTGGGAGGAGGAAGGGGATTTCCAGGCTTCCCGAGCCTGAACACGGCATGCTGGGAAAAGGGAGCACCGGAGAGAGGCCGCTGCCCTGCGAAGGTCCAGGGCAGGACAGAGCCTGTGCCGCTCGGGGGAGGAGCCCAGGGGCTGCAGGGAGGACTGACTCCTGCTCACGGCCGCCTAGTACTCCCTGCGCTTGGCCTCGCTCCCAGACGGGAGAAACTCAGTGCAGGACTGAGTCCCTATTTTTACACCTCTAGGGACCTGTGCAGGAGCGGGATGCGTAGTCACGTGACCATCCCTCCCCTGAGACCTTTAAAAAGGACAGTTGAGTCACAGCTGTGGGACATGTCCTCCTGACATGCATATTCGCAAAGGTCCATCTGTCCATCGCTGCCGGCCATTCCCCTGGCCCTCTCCAGCGTTCCTGGAGACTGTAGGAGTCAGACCACAGGGAAACCATCCTGAGTCTCCCGTGTCCTTCCCACCCTGTCCCTGCTTCTGGGGCGATGGCTGCCCCATCACCCACAGTCTATGTACAAACTGGGAAACTTGAGGGAGGTGACATCCAGGTCTGCAAAGGAGGACAGGTGGGACAGGAAGTGAAGTAGGGGCTGGCAGGTGATGCTGCAAAACACACCTGCCAACCAACGCAACTTTCCCTCTTACACAGCATAACTATGGTTCTCTTTCTTACTGGGGTGTGGTCGGGGTGGAGCCCCACCTAGAATCCCCTGTGAGGGGCTGGGGGCGTGGAAGGGTGGAGCCCCGCCTAGAATCCCCAGTGAGGGGCTGGGGGCGTGGTCGGGGTAAAGCACTTTCCCAGGATGCATCCCACTGTGGTTCATCTCCAAAATTTTACAAGAGATGCTGCAACTGGACCAGCCCATCTTGGGGATGACCCCTGACCTCCAGGCCCACACTGACTGAGATGACCTTGGGACTCAGAGCTTCCTTAGGAAGAATCCTCCCTCCCTCCCTTCCCATTCCTGAGGCCACCTGCTGAAGCCTTGGAGCTGGGACCCTTCCCAAAAGCCTCCTGCCAGGCTGATCTGCTAATCCCCTCTGCCACAGGGAAAGTAAGGCCCAGCTCTTGACCTTCCGCCCTCTGTACCCTCCCCCTCGGGCCTCAGCGGTCAGCTGAGCTCAACACCTGGCAGGCCCCCAGTCTACCAGGGAGGGAATTACCTCTAGATAAAATGGAAAGAAAGTACAGGGGAGGAACTGGTAGCCAGGGCAACGTGTGACACTGGAGGCCCCAAGACCACCTGTGTCCCCAGTTCCCTCATCTGTGACATGAGAGGCAGCCTGGAGCCCAGAGGCTACAGAGGTAGCAGAGCTAGGATCTGAACCCCCAGATCTCTCACACCTTGGCATCAGTCACTGCAATGTTGTATGGTCCGTACCACTACATGTGCTATGGTACTACACCTGTAGATTGACACACAGAGGCAGAGACGCAGGTCCTCCTCGAAACAAGAACACCCCCTTTAGTGTGTTCCAGGGTAGCCACGCCCCTGCCAAACCCACCAGAAACCACTCCCCTGCCATCAGGAACTCCGGAGGGTCTCGTGCTCAGAGCAACTGCAAGCGTAACAAGTTGTTTACAGAAAATTCAGGGTCTGGGTCCACAGCCCCCAACACAAGGTCACAAGCTGTCCTCTCTTCTCTTTGCAGATGCAGAACAGAGCAGCAGCCCCCGGACTGGAGTGGGCTCCGACCAGGAGGACAGCAAGCCCATCACCCTGGGTGAGTCCTTGGCAAGCTGAGGCAGGAGGATTATGGCTTCAAGGGTAGCCTGTGCTAAGTAATGAGTGTCTGTGAATAGTCAGCAGAGCTGGAGCCTAGAATCCCCCAGTGAGGGGCTGGGGGCGTGGTCAGGCTGGAGCCCTGCCCAGAATCCCCAGGGAGGGGCTGGGGGCGTGGTCAGGGTGGAGCCCTGCCCAGAATCCCCAGGGAGGGGCTGGGGGCGTGGTCAGGGTGGAGCCCCTGCCTGGGTGAAAGGGGCAGTGCTGTCTCCCATGGGGCCTTTGCGGACCCCAACACCTCCTCGTGGACTGCCATCTTCCTCGTCTTTGGGCAGCACTTGGCCTACATCAGGGTCTTTCGCTGCCATCACAGATTGTGCCTGGGAGTAGGGTGTGGAGGGGGAGCGCAGGCAAAGAGAGAAGCACCGATGGTGGCAGCCTCCGTGAAGGGAGAGGAACAGGCCTGAGCTAGGCAGCTGCTCCATGCCACGGCTCGTGACCAGGTCCATGACCCGGGAGCTCCCCAGCCTCTTTCTGCCTCTTCCCTTCCAGCCAGGAGGAGGAGGAGGGTGGGGTCCCGGGAGGATCCCAGTCCTTGGGACTCCCCTGCCTCCGGACATGGACCCCGGTGGCCTCTGTACAAACAGGAAACTCCCGGGGGAGGAGCAGGAGGCTGCAGCCACCATGTGGGTCAGCAGGAAACGGTTGGGCGGGCCACTTCCCGTGGACACCGCAGGGCCAGCCCTGAGCCACATGGCCACTGCTCAGTGAGTGTGACTGTGCTGCCCCCTGGGGGCCGGTCCCACTACTGCTCCGCTCGGGTTCTTCCTGCGGCAGGCATTGGCCTGGGATGTGAGTGTGTGTACTCGCTGTGGTTGGTGTAGCCTTAGCCCGTACCTGCCCTCACCGCAGCGAAGCCCACCCTGTAGGTCCAGAACCTTCCGTCCGACCCAGTCCCAGTCTACAGGCTCCTCCCGCCCCCACCCTGTGTCAGTCAGGCAGTTCGTGGCTGCAGGTACTCTACCGTGGCTGCGTCAGAGTGTGCAAGCCAAGGTGGTGTAGACAGGGCCCGGCAGGCAACATACTTGCCACCATCATGGGGATCCGAGTTCGAATCCCGAGTATCCATGTGACAGCCAAGCAGCTGTAACCCCAGCCCAGGAGTGGGGTGCGAGTAACTGGGTCACATGACCTTCAGGACTCAGACAGGGGCGGAGGCTTGTCACAGGGCGGCGTGGGCATCACCCTGGCTGCAGGTATGGAGGAAGGAGGTGGCTGCTGACCTCTCACCCCTGTGTGTTCCAGACACCACGGACTTCCAGGAGAGCTTCGTCACATCTGGTGTGTTCAGCGTCACGGAGCTGATCCAGGTTTCCCGGAGTGAGTATCTCCGTCCTGGGGCCGTCTCCGCGGGAGGGGGGTCGCGTGAGGAGCACGCCCCCCTGACCTCTCCTGTCCTCTCTAGCACCTGTAGTGACAGGAACCGGACCCAACTTCTCGCTGGGAGAGCTGCAGGGCCACCTGGCCTACGACCTGAACCCGGCTGGAGCTGGCATGCGGAGGACTCTCCCCAGCACATCCTCCAGTGGGTAGGTGCCAGGGTCGCCGCTGGCGCATCGGCGTCTCAGCCCCCTTCCCCCCTGCAGCAGGCCCAGGTTCTCACCCCCTGCCCCCCCTGCAGCAGGCCCACGGTTCTCAGCCCCTTCACCCCTGCAGCAGACCCAGGTTCACTCGGAGTAATCATTTGTCCTATACACGTGGGCTCATCTTCAGAAGCCTAGTTCCAGTACCCTGTCGCCCAGCCCTGGTAGGCTACAAAGGCTAGCCTGAAGCCTGACAAATTCTTCCAGAGATCTTGGGACATTGAGCTGATCACGTGGTGTGCCTCTGTTTCCCCATCTGTAAACCGAGTCTTAGCCCTGGGTTTTAGTGCAAAGACCGGTGTCGCGTCCACCTCTGCCTCCCTCGGGGAGTCCCAACCAGTCGACTGGCTGCAGTTCCCTTGATGTTTCCTGATAACACCCACTACAAACCGGAAGCTAGCCAGTCCCCATCTCCATGGTAACCAGCCTGCATCCTGCATCTCTCCCCCCCCCCCCCCCATCCTCGATCGTTCGCTTAGGAGCAAGCGGCACAAGTCGGGCTCCATGGAGGAGGATGTGGACACGAGCCCCGGCGGCGACTACTACACCTCGCCCAGCTCGCCCACGAGTAGCAACCGCAACTGGACGGAGGACATGGAAGGAGGTAGGGCCTGGCTGTGTGGGTGCAGAGGCAGTTAGGACTACCAATCCCGGCGAGCTCTGCGCTCTCACCCAGGGCAGGAGCTAGGCTAAAAATGCAGGGCCTCTTGGGAGTTGTAGTCCGGCAGTATATTACTTTCGCCTAGACTAGCTTTCTAGCGGGAGCTGTGCAAGTGCCATGTATTAGAAAGAAAGCAGCCCGGGTTGCAGGGCCTCCTGGGAGGGAGTTGTGAGCGAACGGTCTGTAGTCAGGTCCCGAGACAGCGTGTTCCCGCCGCTCTTTGATTCCGGTGCCAGAATCCCTGCCTCCCGGGCGTCCCTGCCGACTTCTTCCCCCTTGAAGGCTCTTGTAGAAGCATTGGAGAGAAACGACCCCGGTGTGACCACAGCCAGTCTCTGGTCTCTGATAGTGTCGGAGGTGCTGCCTTCCCAGAACTACCCCAGGCCAGGGTATAGCTCGGGGAAACTGAGGCCGGTAGCAGGCTGGGGCTCTGGGGACCTGGCCTGGCGCTGGCAGGTCCTGAGGCTGGGGACAGACATGCCGTGCTAATCAGCTTAGTGGCCTTAATGAGCCGGTAATTGGGGACAGTCTAGACAGGAAGGGAGGTGAACCGATACCGTCCGGGGGGACCCTGGGTAAGATGTCTGACCTGGGCGGTTGGAGGGGACAGTGGGGGCTGGGGCTACCCATGCCCAAGCGGGCATGCTGCCCCTCCCGCGCTGGAAGGTGCTGTGAGGCACTTTGGCCACGGTGCTAATTCTTGAGACTCTGACGTCATCCCCTCCAGCCTGCTTCTCGGATGCTGCCTGTCCCCCACCACCACTCCGACGGGGTGGCAAGCCCAGGGTGGTGACAGCAGATGCAGACCGTAGCTGGTACCCCAGCACTTGGGAGGCTGAGGCAGGAGGATTGCTATGAGTTGGAACAGGTTACAAGTACCTGACCTCTGTGGTCAGGACCAGCATCCCTAGGGAATAAGAAAAGCGTCCGAGGACAGAGGAGACCCTCCCCTAAAGACGCCTGTCAGGGCCTGTGTCTGTGGTTGTGTTATTTCGCTGTGCTCTCTCCTGAACCCCCACCCCCACCCACAGGCATCTCGTCGCCGGTGAAGAAGACCGAGATGGACAAATCTCCGTTCAACAGCCCGTCCCCCCAGGACTCCCCCCGGCTCTCCAGCTTCACGCAGCACCACAGGCCTGTCATTGCGGTGCACAGCGGTGAGTGTGGTCCCTGGACGCGCGACGGCCACCGGCGTGGCCACACAAGTTCTGCCGGCTTTCCAGCCTTTGGTCCTGTTACTGTAACCCTCCAGCCAGGAAGAAAGAGTTAGTATGGTGTGGTGGAGATGGCCTGAACTGGCGAGGGGCAGGCTGTAGGGAGCACCCCTGTCACCTGTACAGCCACCTGGCTAGGTCCGGGGTCAGCTGACGGTGGCCCTCCTGCTGCTCGGTTCTATGTATAAAGTTTTATGGGCACCTGGCCCCAAGCAGCCTCTTCCTGTAACCCCAGCTGTTTGCCCACCACATTGATAAAGCCTTCTGCGGGAAGACACATGCGTGACCATCTGCCTGGGGCCGGGATGGGGTGGCCACCCGAGAGAGGGGACTCGGCCCTGTCACAGGAAAGGGGCCCTGACACCTCGCGGCATGAGGGGCCTGTGAGAGACCCAGACGCACAGTGTGGGCCCTGTGACAGGAAGTGTCTAGAACTCGGGGCTCCGGAGATAGGAAGTAGAATTATGGGGGTGTGGAAGGGGCAGGGCGGTTGTCATAGCATAATTCCACAAAGAGAGTAGAGATTATATCTTGAGCACTTGGTTTTAAGGGTCTCACTCTGTAGCCCAGGCTGGCCTTGAACTCACAGCAGTCCTCCTGCCTCAGCCTCCTGTGGTTCTGCGTGTGCTGCCCAGCACACCACCTGCTGCACCCGTGACCTGGTTTTCCTCTTTTTGTGCCCCTTTTTTACATTTTACTGCCTGGTTCTCTGTCGTAAACGATTTTAGGACACAGGCTCCACTCACCTGTCATGTGCTCTGCTGGGGA